>NW_017679846.1:0-5965 GCF_001879085.1 Nicotiana attenuata | reverse complement strand
GTCCGTTTTGGCTCTAATCTCGCACCTTTCGCCCCCAATTGCTCCCAGATCATTCCTACACATAAAAACACCTCAAATTAATATAAATCAACATATTTTACATCCTAAATCCATGAAACAAAAGTAAAACATGAGGTGATATACATATAAATATATATACTTTAAGCTAAACATTAGTTTTTACTACTCTTCTTGTCTTGAATGTCAATATCAAATTCTTGCAACAAGATTACCCATCTCATCAACTGAGCTTAAGATTCCTTTTGCTCATAAAATAGCAAAGTGCCATCATGATCCGTGTGGAGAATAACCTTGGCACCCATCAATTACGGGCGAAACTTCTCAATTGCAAACACAATAGCAATGAGCTTCTTATTCGTAAAGATGTAATTGACTTGGGCACAATTCATTGTCTTACTAACATAGTAAACCGGATGAAAAACTTTGTTAATATGTTGCCCCAAAAAAGCCCCAACCTCTACGTCACATGCATCACACATGAGTTCAAAAGGCAAGCTCTAATTTGGAGCGGTAATGATAGGAGTTGTTGTCAACTTGAGCTTTAATTTTTCAAAATCCCTCATACAATCATCATTGAAATGGAACGTGACATCCTTCTCTAGCAGCTTACATAATGGATTCGCCGCTTTAGAGAAATCTTTGATAAAATGTCGGTAGAAACCCACATGGCCTAAGAAACTCCGCACACCTTTTACCGAAGTTGGGGGTGGAAGCTTAGGAATCACCTCAATCTTCACCTTGTCAACTTCAATTCCAATCCTTGAGATTTTATGGCCAAAGACATTGCCTTCCTCAATCATGAAATGACAATTCCTCCTAATTTAGCACCAAATTGGTCTCTTCACACCTAGCCAACACTTTGTCTAAATTTGAAAGACAATCATCAAAAGAATCCCCAACCACCGAGAAGTCATCTATGAAAACTTTAAGGTATTCCACCACCATTTCCGTGAAAATAGCTATCATACACCGTTGAAAAGTAGTTGGTGCATTGCAAAAACCAAAAGGCATCCTCTTGAAAGCAAAAGTATCATAAGGACATGTAAAGGTTGTTTTCTCTTGATCTTCCAGAGCAATAAGAATTTGGTTGTAGCCTGAGTAACCATCAAGAAAACAATAGAAAGCACGGTCAGCCAATCTATCTAACATTTGGTCCAAGAAAGGAAGTGGAAAGTGATCCTTCCTTGTGACTTTGTTGGGCTTACGATAATCCATACAAACTCTCAATCGGTCACCGTTCTTGTGGGAATCAACTCATTATTATCATTGGTAACAACCTTCATGCCCCCTTCTTTGGGACACATTAAACCAGAGAGGTCCATAAACTATCAGAGATGGAGTAGACAACCCCGGCATCCAACCACTTGATAATCTCCTTCCACTTGTTGCATAGCATCATTGAGTCTTCTTTGATGTTCAATGGACGGTTTAGCACCATCCTCGAACTTGATCATATGCATGCAAAAAGCTAGGATTATACCTCGAATATCCACCAAAGTCCACCCAATAGCCTTCTTCCTCTTTTGCAGAACCGCTAATGTGGAATCAACATGCACGTTAGTCAAATAAGAGAAAAGAAAAATCGGTAAAGTAGAAAAAGGGCCAAGAAATTCATACCGAAGGTGTGGAGGCAATGGCTTCAACTCCAAAGTAGGTGGCAATATCCAAAGATAATTTTCAGGGTGTATAGTTATAGGACCTCATTCCTTGCAAAGAGTTCACACACTCCTTGAAACCATCTATGACGTCATCATCAAAGTTGACCAAAATAGCTTCCAACATATCGCCCATATTGATTGTAGCACTTATATCATCTCCAATAACATCAATCACCAAATCCAAAAAAGAACACACCTCATTGATATTTGGTTGTTGCATAGACTCACCCATGGAATACCACTTTTTCATCACCAACCCAAAAATGAGTTCTCCGGCTTCCACATCACAAAAAGCTTTACCCATCCGTAGCAAGGAAAGGTCTCCCAAGAATTACAGGCAGTTCATAATCAACTTCACAATCTAGAATAACAAAGTCCACCGGAAGAATGAACTTATCAACCCGAACCAAAACATCCTCAATCACTCTCAAGGGCCTCTTCATGGTACGATCGACCATTTGCATCCTCATAGATGTGGGCCTTGGTTGCCGAATTCCCAAATTTTTGAAAACCAAATAGGACATCAAATGGATACTCGCCCCAAGATCACAAAGAGCTTTAGCAAACTCGGTACTCCCAATTGTACAAGGAATCGTGAAAGAACCGAAATCCTCAAAATTAGGATCCATGAAATGAACAATTGCACTCACTTCATGAGTGACCTTGATAGTTTCAGAATTCATTGATCGCCTCTTGGTTACAAGATCTTTCATAAACTTTGCATAATCGGGAATTTGTTCCAAAACTTCTACCAATTGCACATTAATAGAGAGACTCTTCATCATTTGAATGAACTTCTTGAATTGATTCTCACCATTTTGCTTGGCAAGTCTCTGAGGATAGGAAGGTGGAGACTTAGGCAACAGTGCCTCAGCCTTTTGCACTACCGGCCCCAGTATGTCAATGATGTGCTCCCTAGATGAGTTCAGCTCCTTTTGGGTCTCTTCCACACTATCATCAATGTCAATTTGAACCTTATCATTTGCTTGAACATCATTGTTCGGGATTTTCTCTTCTTGTATCACTTGGTTATCATCCACAAGTAGCCTTTCACTTGAGGTGGGTGCATTCCCGTATCTTCCACTTCTTGTGATAACCGCCATTGCATGCCCTGTATTGTTACCACCCTTTGGGTTCACTACCGTGTCACTTGGAAGTGCACCCTTAGGACGAGAATTAAGAGCTTAAGATATTTGCCCCATTTGAACTTCTAGATTACGGATTGATGTGTTGTGTGAGGAAAGTTGGGCATCCGAATCGGCATACTTTTCCATCATTTTCTTAAACATATTCTCAATACGGCCCATCTTGTTGCTTGAAGAACTTGAATCATGGGAAAGATAAGGATGTAGGTTGCTAGGTTGTTGATACATTAGGGGCCTTTGAAACCCGACCCCCGATTTCCTTGATTGTTTCCCCAACCACCTTGATTGTTGCCTTCCTAATGTCCTTGGTTGTTTCCACTCCAACTTCCTTGATTATTGTTGTTATGTCAATTTCCTTGATTATTAGATCTCCAATTGCCTTGGTTATTTGTGGGCTCCATTGTTGTTGATTATAGCCATGGAAATTGTTTCTATCCTTGAAAGTTGTTCACATATTGAACCTCTTCTTATTGCTCATGATAAGAATCATCTTGATCAAAACCACCATCATCTTGCACATATTTCTCCACTCGGGTTTGCATTTGCGGACCCTTGGTCCTCTTCTTATTAACCAACATATTTACCCCCTCCATGGCATGAACTTGCTTAGGAGATTGAACTTGATTAAGTTGGGACTTTGCAAGTTGAGTCATGGTTGTTGTCAATACGGCAATGGCTTGCCCATGGTCTTGCAACTCTTTATAGAGGTAAATCATATTGGGATCAACTTGTGGAACATTAGTTCGGGATTGCCAAGCCGAAGATGTTTCCGCCATCTCATCAAGAGTTTGACATGCCTCCGCATAAGGTGTTGTCATAAAGCTGCCATCGGCTTATTGATTGACCACACATTGGTTCGTAGTATTAATACCACGGTAGAAAGTTTGTTGGATCATGTTGTCGATCATATCATTATTCGGGCACTCCTTCACCATTGTCCGATACCTCTCCCAAGTCTCATGCAAAGGTTCATTGGGCTCTTGCTTGAAAGCCAATATTTCATCCCTAAGAGTAGCCATGTTCCCGGAAGAGAAAAACTTAGCAATGAACTTTGTCTTCAATTCATCCCAAGTATGTATCGAATGATTAGGCAAGTGTTCCAACCAATCTAAAGTTTTACCCCGTAGAGAGAAGGGAAAAAGCCTTAGCCTCAAAGCATCCTTGGAGACATTAGTTTGCTTGCTCCCCTAACCCGTATCCACAAAGCCCGTCAAATATTTATAGGCATTTTGATTTGGCGCACTGAGGATAAAGTTTTGTTGCTCTAGAAAAGTGAGCATCGCATTGGTAACTTGAGATACATCATCTAGTTGTTCCTCCTTGCCATCCAACTCTCCAAATGGCATATTTCCGAGCTCATTCTTCGCCATTTTGTACCTATGATTTCTTCAACAAATTAGTAATGCGGAAGGAAAAAAAGATATTTTAAGAACACACTCAAATATATAGCTAACACCATCAAAACTCCCAGCAACAACGCTAAAAACTGATCCACGTCCAATTCGCACTCAATAGTGAGTGAAAACGATTGTTGGAAGAATAGTACCCAACAAGAGTCGGGGTCGATTTCCACAGGGAGTTTATAAAGGGGTGTTAGAGTAGACACTTGCTGAGAGTACATTAATTAATTCAATTTCACTTCCAACAAAGGGTGTTTGTAATCTAACTCTAAAATTAACACTAAAAAATGTAAACTAATTAGAGGAAACTAGAAAGCGAGTCATTATTTTTTATGTTTTTAAATCCAGTGGGAAAAAAACTAGGGATATAACCTTCGCCTAGGTGCTAATCTAATGGGTAAGTCACGTTAATACTTGTTTTAGTGATCGGGGTGTATTATAACTCTCAACTCTCAGTTACCTGATAATAGGCGAAATCTAGGCGATTTAGCTATTGTTTATGCTTCCGTTTAATTACATTTCAATGACATAATATGGTTATTTGATGAAAAATAGGCTCTAATTGTGATTTGTGTACATTGCGGGGTGAGGAGCTTATATGATGCTTTCAAGAGGTTATTGGAATGATTTATGGGCAAAAAAATGATCCCTCGGAGTTGAGTACGTGCAAGAACAAGACGAAAAATTGGAAGAAATCAAGCCCCAGGCGCGCGAAGTCGCGCAGAGTTCGCGCGTGTTACAAGCTGAGACAGAAAGGGCGCGCGAAAACCGCGCGAAAGGCGCGCGAAGTCGCGCGGTGCCGGTCCGGAAAAGAGCTAGTTGGGGGTAAAATTGGAAATCTGGAAAGAAACCTACTTAACCTATATAAAGTCAAGCCGCCCAAGGTCAAATAATGAAGGGTTTTCATAGGCTAAAGCAAGAAATAGAGAGGCAAGGAGGGATTTGGATCATCAAGTTCTTTGTTTCTTCTCTTTGTTTTTGCTAATTGTGATGAAATTGAATCTATTTATGATGAATTCTATCTTAGTTTGTTTTCCCATAGCCATGAGTAGCTAAATCCTTTGTCTAAGGCTTTGATGGAACCTATTGGGGGATGAACATCTTGTTTATGTGAATACAAATTGCTAGTTTCAATCTCTATTTGTTCAACTTGTGCTTGTTGTAGTTAATTGACAGGATCCTCAATTAGCTGTGCCTATTTAGTGTGCATAACTTGGAAAAGAGTGCATATTTAGGTTATTGTTGAACAACACCACTCCCAAAGTATAAGAGGAATCTATAATTGCGGGATTAGGGATAACGAAGCCTTGGGTGTAATTTAAAGTGAAGTGTGCGAAATAAAGTAAGCTAGTGTATCTCGGGAGAGTGCAATTAGTATATTACTGTGATTACTCGGGAGAGATTTACGGTAAGATGAGCGTTCATGATTGATAGAGATGTGTTGGTAAATTTGTATGAGCATAAACAGAAGGGATTCTTTCAATAGGGGAAATCATTGCCTTAGCTTCTTCTCATCATTGTTTACAACCTTAGCATTTTAATTTACAGCTGTTTAATTTACTTGCAATCGTAGTTAGTAAAGCGACCTTCAACTGTGATTCAAACATTTGGGGAAACTGGTTCTGAAGAGTTTAGTGGGTCTAAAGATAGTGATTGATAGGTTAACTCTCTGTGGATTCGACCCTGGGCGTAATACTCGGGTTATATTTGCAACGTCCGCAGAGTCCTTTTTAGAGGGCAT
>NW_017679845.1:13453-15421 GCF_001879085.1 Nicotiana attenuata | reverse complement strand
CACTCCCTAGTTGATGCCAGCATAACCTGATGACTTTTCAACATAGGGTCCCACTCCCTAGTTGATGCCAGCATAACCTGATGACTTTCAAACAAAGGGTCCCACTCCCTAGTAGATGCCAGCATAAACTAAAGACGGGTCTCACTCCCTAGTTGATGCCAGCATGACCTGATGACCTTCAATTATAGGGTCCCACTTCCTAATTGATGCCAGCATATCCTGATGACTTTCCAACATAGGGTCTAACTTCCTATTTGATGCCAGCATAACCTCATGACTTTCCAACATAGGGTCCCACTTCCTAGTTGATGCCAGCCTATACTGATGGCTTTTCAACGTAGGGTCCCACTCCCTAGTTGATGCCAGCATAAGTTGCTAACTTTCCAACATAGGGTCCTACTCCCAAGTTGGTGCCCGCACAACCTTAAAACTTTTCAACATAGGGTCTCACTCCCTAGTTGATGCCAGCATAACCTGATGACTTTCCAACATAGGGTCACACTCCCTTGTTGATGCCAACATAAACTGATAACTTTCCAACATAGGGTCTCACTCCCTAGTTGATGCCAGCATAAACTGATGACCTTCCAATATAGGGTCCCACATCCTAATTAATGCCAGCATATCCTGATGACTTTGCAACATAGGGTCTATCTCCCTATTTTATTCCAACATAACATGATGACTTTCCAACATAGGGTCCCACTTCCTAATTGATGCCAGCATAACCTAATGACTTTCCATCATAGGGTATCACTCCCTAGTTGATGCCAGCATAACCTGATGACCTTCCAATATAGGGTTCCACTCCCTAGTTGATGCCAGTATATCCTGCTAACTTCCCAACATAGGGTCCCACTCCATAGTTGATGCCAGCATTACTTGATGACATTCCAGCATAGGGTCCCACTCCCTAGTTGATGCCAGCATAAATTGATGACTTTTTCCAACATAGGGTCCCACTCCCTAGTTGATATTAGCATAACCTGATGACTTTTTCAACATAGGGTCCCACACCCTATATGATGCCAACATAACCTAATGAATTTTCCAACATAGGGTCCCACTCCCTAGTTGATGCCAGCATAACATGACGACTTTTCCAATATAGCATCCCACACCCTAGTTGATCCCAGCATAACCTGATGACTTTTTCAACATAGGATCCCACTCCTTCTTGATGACTTTTCCAACATAGGGTCTCACTCCCTAGTTGATGTCAGCATAACCTGATAACTCTCCAACATAGGGTCCCACTCCCTAGTTAATGTCAGCATAACCTGATGACTTTTCGAACATAGCGTCCCACTCCCTAGTTGATGCCAGCGTGACCTAATGACTTTCGAACATAGGTTCCCACTCTCTAGTTGATGCCAGCATAAACTGATGACTTTTAAAACATAGGTTCCCACTCCCTAGTTGATGCCATCATAACGTGATGACTTTTCCAACATAGCGTCCCACTTTCTAGTTGATGCAAGCATCACCTGATGACTTTTCCAACATAGGGTCCCACTCCGTACTTGATACAAGCATGAACTGATAACTTTTCCAACACAGGGTCTCACTCCCTAGTTGATATTAGCATAACCTGATGACTTTTCCAACATAGGGTCTCACTCCCTATTGGATGCCAGCATAACCTAACTGCTTTTCCAACATAGTGTCCCACTCTAGTTGATGCCAGCATAACCTGATGACTTTCCAACATAGCATCCCACTCCCTAATTGATGCCAGCATAACCTGATGACTTTCCGACATAGGGTCCCACTCCCTAGTTGATGCCAGCATATCCTGATGACTTTCCAACATAGGGTCCCATTCCCTAAATGATGCCAACATAACCTGATAACTTTCCAACATAGGGCGCTACTTCCTAGTTGATGCTAGCATAAGCTGATGATTTTCCAACATAAGGTCACCACTCCCTAGTTGATGCCTGCATAACCTGATGACTTTCTTATATA
>NW_017679845.1:9749-10566 GCF_001879085.1 Nicotiana attenuata | reverse complement strand
CCTGATGACTTTCCAACATAGGGTCCCACTCCCTAGTTGATGCCAGCATAACCTGACGACTTTCCAACATAGGGTGCCACTTCCTAGTTGATGCTAGCATAAGCTGATAATTTTCCAACATAAGGTCACCACTCCCTAGTTGATGCAAGCATAACCTGATAACTTTCTAACATAGGGTCCCACTCCCTAGTTGGTGCCCGCATAACGTTATAGATTTTCAACATATGGTCTCACTCCCTAGTTGATGGCAGCATAACCAGATGACTTTCCAATATAGGGTCACACTCCCTAGTTGATTCCAGCATAAACTGATGACTTTCCAACAAAGGGTCTCACTCCCTAGTTGATGCCAGCATAATCTGATGACCTTCCAATATAGGGTCCCACTCCATAGTTGATGCCAGCATATCCTGATGACTTTTCAACATAGAGTCCCAATCCCTTTTTGATGCCAGCAGAACCTGATGACTTTCCAACATAGGGTGCCACTTCCTAGTTGATGTTGGCATATGCTGATGATTTTCCAAAATAAGGTCACCATTCCCTAGTTGATGCTAGCATAACCTGAAGATTTTCCAACATATGGTCACTACTCCGTAGTTGGATCAAGCATAACGTGATGACTTTCCAACATAGGATCCCACTCCCAGGTTAATGCAAGCATAACCTAATTGCTTTCCAACATAGGGTCTCACTCCCTAGTTGTTGCCAGCATAACCTGATAACTTTCCAACATAGGGTTTAACTCACTAGTTGGTGCCCCCATAACCTTTTGACTTTTCATCATAGGGTCCCACTCCCTAGTTGATGCCAGCAT
>NW_017679845.1:5137-5574 GCF_001879085.1 Nicotiana attenuata | reverse complement strand
TTCCAACATAGGGTCACACTCCCTAGTGGATTCCAGCATAAACTGATGACTTTCCAACATAGGGTCTCACTCCCTAGTTGATGCCAGCATAAGCTGATGACTTTCCAATATAGGGTACCACTTACTAATTGATGTTAGCATATCCTGATGACTTTCCAACATTGAGTCTAACTCCCTATTTGATTCCAGCATAACCTGATGACTTTCCTACTTGATGACAGCCTAACCTAATGACTTTCCAACATAGGGTCCCGCTCCCTAGTTGATGCCAGCATAAACCTGATAACTTTCCAATATAGGGTCCCACTCCCTAGTTGATGCCAGCATAACCCGATGACTTTCCAACATACGGTCACACTCCCTAGTTGATGCCAGCATAAACTGATGACTTTCCAACATAGGGTCTCACTCCCTAGTTGATGCCAGCATAACCTGAT
>NW_017679845.1:0-1520 GCF_001879085.1 Nicotiana attenuata | reverse complement strand
GCATAACCTGATGACTTTCCAACATAGGGTCCCGCTTCCTACTTGATGACATCCTAAACTAATGACTTTCCAACATAGGTTCCCACTCCCTAGTTGATGCCAGCATAAACATGATAACTTTCCAATATAGGGTCCCACTCCCTAGTTGGTGCCCGCATAACCTCATGACTTTCCAACATAGGGTCCCACTCCCTAGTCGATGCCAGCATAACCTGATGACTTTCCAACATACGGTCACACTCCCTAGATATTTCCAGCATAAACTGATGACTTTCCAACATAGGGTCTCACTTCGTAGTTGATGCCAGCATAACCTGATGACCTTCCAATATAGGGTCCCACTACCTAATTGATGCAAGCATATCCTGATGACTTTCCAACATAGAGTCTAACTCCCTATTTGATTCCAGCATAACATGATGACTTTCCAACATAAGGTATCACTCTTTAGATGATGCCAGCATAACTTGATGACCTTCCAATATAGGGTTCCACTCCCTAGTTGATGCCAGCATATCCTGATGACCTTCCAACATAGGCTCCCACTCCCTAGTTGATGCCAGCATAAACCTAATGACCATCCAATAGAGGGTCCCACTTCCTAATTGATGCCAGCATATCCTGATGACTTTCCAACATAGGGTCTAACTCTCTATTTAATGTCATCTTAACCTGATGACTTTCGAACATAGGATCTCACTCCCTAGTTGATGCCAGCATAACATGATAACTTTCCAACATAGAGTCCCACTCCCTAGTTGGTGCCCGCATATCCTTATAACATTTCAACATATGGTCCCACTCTCTAGTTGATGCCAGCATAACCTGATGACTTTCCAACATAGTGTCACACTTCCTAGTTGATGCCAGCTTAAACTGATGACTTTCCAACATAGAGTCCCACTTCCTAATTGATGCCAGCATATCTTGATGACTTTCCAACATAGGGTCCCACTCCCTAGTTGATGGCCGCATAAACTGATAACTTTTCAACATATGGTCTCACTCCCTAGTTGATGCCAGCATAAACTGATGACTTTCCAACATAGGGTCTCACTCCCTAGTTGATGCCAGCCTAACCTAATGACTTTCCAACATAGGGTCCCACTCCCCAGTTGATGCTAGCCTAACCTAATGACTTTCTAACATAGGGTCTAACTCCCTATTTAGTGCCAGCATAACCTGATGACTTTCCAATATTGGTTCCCACTCCCTAGTTGATGCCAGCATAACCTGATAACTTTCCAACATAGGGTCCCACTCCCTAGTTGGTGCCCGCATAACCTGATAACTTTTCAACATATGGTGCCACTCCCTAGTTGATGCCAGCATAACCTGATGACTTTCCAACATAGGGTCACACTTCCCAGTGGATGCCAGCATAAACTGATGACTTTCCAACATAGGGTCTCGCTCCCTAGTTGATGCTAGTATAACCTGATGACTTTCCGATATAAGGTCCCACTTCCTAATTGATGCCAGCATATCCTGATGACTTTCCAACATTGAGTCTAACTCAC
>NW_017679844.1:14699-15423 GCF_001879085.1 Nicotiana attenuata | reverse complement strand
GACGCTCTTCCGAATCATATAAAAGTATTGCATCTACTTCTACTAGTGACTTTTACATGACATTTTAAAAAATTACAGAAAATTTACCGAATCGTACCGATATCGAAGAGAAACCGATATGATTGGGACGGTTTCAAAAAGTCTAATTTTTATTATACATAATAGAATAATCGAAAAATTGGTATAATAATACAAATGAGAAGGAAAAATCAACAAAACAAAAGAAGATTCTTAAAAGAGACGTGGCCTACTTGTAAAACCAGAAACTGCTGCAGATATACTGATATAGGCAGACAAAAGAAAAGACATCAACACAATATAGACGGCCTTCTAGAAATTACTCCTCCTTTAGTTACAAGATATTTGGTGGAAGATTACAATGAGTACTTGATATTGGAGTCCGGAACCAAGATGTGGTTCCTTTTGACTCGAACTACACAAATAGGTATTAAAAAAATAAGTGACATTTCTATATATAACGCCACAATTGCTGGCGCTATATATTAACGGTAACTGCACCGTTAATGTATAGCGCCAGTAATTGTAGCGTTATACATAAAAAGCTGACACGGCGCAGGTATAACGCCATAATACCTGACGCTATACCCCTTATTAAAATTGAACCGTCTTCTTCTTCATCGTGCCCACTGGTTTCATCCTCCATTATTTTACTCCCAAACTTGGTCCCCCCCATACCCGCTGCCCACCTTTCTAAAAAAAAAAA
>NW_017679844.1:9745-10449 GCF_001879085.1 Nicotiana attenuata | reverse complement strand
AAATCGTACGTTTTTATATAAATCTATAACCGTACCAATAATTAGGGTAGTATTTTTATTTTATAGAAAATAAACCGAAAAAAACACCGAACCATACCGAATAAATTTTACAATGTAAAAAATATATTTATATGTTAAGTTTAAAAATAATAAAGCATGAAATTTTTTCTTGGGCCTTGGAATTATGAAATAGTACAAGCCAATAAGTTATTAAACTCAAAATCCTAATTCCCAAACCTATTATGTTACTTCTATTGAAACTGAATTATTTCCAGCATATTCACTAGCAAAACACAAGGTATTGTAGCGATTAGGAGTAGCAACCTACAATGTATTAAATATATTTACTTTCGTATGAATTAGATTTATCTTTTTGAGTTTAATCTTCTATTGACTTTATTCTTGAATCCCAACTTGGTTAGCATCTTTCCACTCGTGTGATTTAATTTTTTTTTTTTGTATTTGCTTAGTTTCGTTTACGCTGCTGTAGAATATTTGATGGATCTATACTCTAGTCATCTTTCATATTTTCTTAATTAATCACCTTTTAAATTGTAAAAATATCTTAGAGAGTTTTGCTAAATCATATAAAAGTATTGCATCTACTTCTACTAGTGACTTTTACATGACATTTTAAAAAATTACAGAAAATTTACCGAATCGTACCGATATCGAAGAGAAACCGATAAGATCGGAAGAGCACA
>NW_017679844.1:0-5134 GCF_001879085.1 Nicotiana attenuata | reverse complement strand
TGATGATGTTGCTGCTGATATGGCAGGTGGTCCCCAGCAAGGGGCCTTTGAGGCTCCTGCTGATATGGCAGGTGGCATGCATGAGACGGACATGTCGTCTTACAGCCTTGGAATTTATCGCACTCCAATGCCATCGCAGGTGACCCCATCGGGTCAATTATTGATTACGGGCTCGGATATTCAAGGAGTGGATTGGGGTAGATACTTCCCAGGCCCGTCTACCACTGATGGCGATCGACTGACCCGAGATTTTTATAGTGGGCGCCGATTGAGTTATGGATCCACATCACATGCGCAGGTATGACTTTATTAGTATTGAATTTGAATTTCCAGAACTGTAAGTTATTTATTTTCTTTAACTTCATTAATTTCCTTTGTAAGGCTTCATGCGATGCTGCGACAGCTGACTACATTCAGGATCCAGACACGATGATGGTAAGACAACATAAATTGTTGTGAATTGTTATGTAGTTTTCTATACTAAGTTTTATATTATTATGTAGGCCTCTACTGGACCTGACAGCACCACCGATACATGTCATCCTGCGCCGCATCCGATTATAAAGAGACGACTTGATGATGATGATCCTGATAGCGTACCCGGGCGGGAGGGGATGCGCCTCAGGCCAGCGGCTGCATTGAGACACACCGGATGCGGGACACATTGATTTGGCCTTCCTTTCTATTTTTATTTGGTGTAAATAATATTTTTGTATACATTAACAATAATATTTAATCGAATATGCCCATTACTTTTTTTAGTTCTCCATTCGTTTGATAGTTTCATATAACAACACAAGTACTTAAACTTAATTTTCACTTCAACTAAAATAAAATTTACTACACCAAACAAGGAAAACATTCCAACAACACAAACACAAACATAGCAGGCCAACATAATAAAAATACATGAAATATGAAAAATACACTAAACACATACATGCCAATGTTTAGCCCCGGTTGCCATTTATTCTCCGCTCCAACCACTTAAATCGTTCTGCCAGTTGTTCTTTTTCTTCTTCTACCTCTTTCAGTTTCGCCTTCACCTCCGCAAGTTCCCGTTTATATTTTTTTTACGATCCTTTTGTTCTTGACAATTCCATTGTGCTTTCCATTTTTCTTCTCCCACCTCCTTCAGTTTCGCCGTCATGTCTGCAATAATTCTATCGCTTTCTCTTTGTGTTTCCAGTTGGCGTGAACACATATTATGAAGAAATTGCAGTTGTTCTCTGTAGCATTCCTGATAACATGGTTCATCAACCCATTCCTCAAATTCACATATAGGTTCGTCGGGAACCTTGTAAAACTAGTTCATACAGTGCCAGTAGCGGCGTCCAACTTCACCACCGTCCCAACAATTTTGCATCATGCATGCTTTTCCACAGTAGCACTTTGGTGGACGAAGAGGTTGAGCCATTTAATGAAATATTTGCCTTTAGTAAAAAAAAAACTTACTTTTAATGAAATATTTGCTTTTAGTAATTTTTGAGCACACAAAATAACTATAATGAGTCCGCTATTTATAGGCGAGACAACACACACATAACGCCATGTATAATGGCGCTATATTTTGCGTGTTAAATATCATGATGTTGACAAGACAACTTTATGTCAGCTGATCAGCTTTTTCAGTTCGACAAGACAACACACACATAACGCCAGGTATAATGGCGCTATATTTTGCTTGTTAAATATCATGATGTTGACAAGACTACTTTATGTCAGCTGGTCAGCTTTTTCAGTTCGACAAGACAACACACACATAACGCCAGGTATAATGGCGCTATATTTTGCGTGTTAAATATCATGATGTTGACAAGACTACTTTATGTCAGCTGGTCAGCTTTTTCTGTTCGACAAGACAACATACATACTAAATGGAATTTCGTGTTACATTTAAATATTTCTAGAGGAAAAATAAAGAAAAAGAAAAAAGGTGAAATAAGTGGACCGATGTTTCTTCCATTATCTAGAACCAATCCAAATATTGTGAAAGTTGAATTATGTTATTGTCAAAGCATCTTTATTTTTCTGATACATAGAAGAGTGATAATGTGCTTGACTTGGAAAAAAATTATTTTATTACATTATTATTTAAATAGTTAAAATGGGAAAGTACAAATCATAATTAACAAGCATAATTTTATTTCATAAATCTTGTAACATAGACATAGCAACTAATTATTACAGCATCAACTCATGGGTAGTTAGGTACACTAGAAGAACACCCACCCCGAGCTTGATTACTATTGCCACCCAAAGGACATTTTCTACGGTCGTGTCCTGTTTGCGAGCATATACCACATTTGCGCGCATAAACTGTATCACTAACATCCATTTGGTTCCGTATACGCGTTCTCTTCTGTACCTGTTTTGTACGCAAATAGGACTTGTTACACACCATTTTAAATGGTTCAGGAGGCCAATAATGCTCAGCACCCAGTGGCTGCAACTGACCACTATATGTGTTTAGGTACTTGGAAACACTATATTGACGATCAACATAGTTGGTTGCACCTAAACCAACTTGTTGAAAACACTTGATGGCATGTGAGCAAGGCATGTGGTAGATGGACTATTTTCCACAAGAGCATAACCTTGCAGATTCATTTACAGTATGCACATTATTACCCCGATTTTGATGGATAGCAGTGCGAACTTCAAAAACATTTCTTTCGTTATCATACTGCAAAAATGAATGCCAATGTGCTCGCCGTCTGTATTTCTCAAATCTCTTCATCGGCACTGGCATAAATTCAACACCCCTTTCCATCAATGACGTTGCAGCTGCAGACCTTTCAACAAACCTCTTTGCCATCTGCTTGAACGTTATCCGCACCATGGCTGTGACAGGCAATCCTCTTGCCGACTTCAATAACCCGTTGAAAGACTCTGACACATTTGTAGTCAGAGTTCCCCATCGTCTGCCACCATCCGCATACAAAGTCCACTTTTCAGGGTCATGTCGCATTAACCAACGATAGGCTGCCTCGTCTTCTTGCCTGATATATTCCATGTGCTTCCGGAATTTATGTTGTTGGTGGTCTGCTGCTGCCATCCACATCAAATCATGCATATCCTTATTGGGATATGCCTTCTGGAAATTGGCTTTAAGGTGCCTAACACAGTAACGATGGTAGGCATAAGGTTCTTGCCATGCAGGCAAGTTCTCCACAGAACTTAAGATACCACCGTGCCGATCAGATATTAGATAGATACCGGAACGCTGTTTGACAACGTGCTCTTTCATATGGTTCAAAAACAGTGTCCACGTCTCTTGGCTTTCATTGGTACAAATAGCAAAAGCTAGAGGAAATATCTGTCCATTAGCATCTACTGCCACGACTATTAACAGCTTGATATCGTACTTTCCATAGACATGAGTGCCGTCTATGGATATTACGGGGCGACAATGCGAAAAACCATCAATTGCTGGTTTAAACGCCCAGAACACGTAATTGAATATATATTCTGGTTTACCTGCACTTCGCTCAAGCTTCCACTCAACAACCGTCCCGGGGTTAAAATGCTGTAGTGCAGCCATGTACCTAGGCAGATCTGCAAATGACTTATCCCAGTTACCATACACTATTTCAAACGCTCGTTTTCGCCCGAGAAATGCCTTTCTTTTAGTAATGGTATGGCCATGTTCCTGTTGGACTGATGTAATGCACTCTTTGATTTTATACCTTATGGACTGTTCGATGTGTGGAATAAGAACAAGAGAAATCAAGTCAATATCCAAGTTGAAGTGATTCCCGTTGAATGTGTCCATTTCGCATGTGTGGGTGGGAATGTATTTACCCACTTTCCACATACCTGTCTTCTTCTTGGTCGCACGCAACATCCAATTACATGGCCAAAACCACCTGCGGCAAACAACCTTGTATACCGTCGGACTTGACTCCCATACCTGCATCTCATGACACTCTTTTACGTTGTGCATTTTACAAGCCCTGCTTAGGCGCGCTTTATCAGGAAAAAGCATCCCCTTTGCAAGTACCGTTGGTCTAGACTCATCCCACATTGCTGTCCGGATTTCATCAAAATCCCTTGTGAGAGCTTCCATATCCGGCACGGCTGGCAAGTTATCAATGTAAGGAATCTCTCTTGAATGAAACGACACTTCGGACTCATACACTCTTCGTCTAGGGGGGTCTCTCTTCAAATCAGGTCCTTCCTCCTCATCCTCTGCATCACCATCCTCACGAGCAAAGGGTGTCTCATCCCCGAATTCATCCGCATTGTTATCGTAATCACTGTTCTATTCCTGACTCTGTGCATCTGCCAGGTCCCGATGTAATACATCATTTTTGGGCAATTGAGTGAGTTCAACTTGCTCGTTTTCACTGCACAACCAACAAAAATATAAGCTACTAAATTAATAAATAATTTCCATATTTTGCGTAAATCACTTCACTTACAAGTCGTAATGTGATAAAATTTCATGATGGACGTTATCAATTAGGTGATGACTACCGGATGGGCCACTTGTAAAATTCATATCCGGCCGGTAACCCCTATTAAATATGTGAGCGTTAAGACAAATTCAATACAACAAATATATACATAATTAACACAAATGAAAATTAAAATTTACCACTCGTCTTGTGAGTTATGGAAAGCAGGGTTTAAATTATTTTCTCGCTGCTCATTCACCGGCGGTGATAAGTTTAAATCAAAGATAACTCTTTCATCCGGAACTTGTCCGGCAAAAACTGTTCCAGAATAACCCCCCGATGACTGGGGGTTATCTCTACTACGCACAACCTCATTTTTTGGAACGTCTTCGACCTTCACGTACATCTCCAACATTGTGATTACAAGAAAATCCCGACATTCGTCCGGAGTCCTCAAAAAATCACTCAAAGTTTCATCATCGTCGATGTTAAACTCCGAGTAAAAAGCAACCCCTTGTGGAGTGACGGAATAAGGATATCTTCCGGTTACTTTAAATATCACCGAACGTTTCCTCACACTCATTTTTTTGCATAACAACGATATCAATGTATCGTACTCCATTGTCAGTGGCAATTTAACATGACACTTAGCAGGTAAACTGTAGCCCACGGAGTTATTCTCCATCACAACCTCACCACCCCAATATAATGAAACTCTTATCCTACGCTCTTCA
>NW_017679843.1:12162-15431 GCF_001879085.1 Nicotiana attenuata | reverse complement strand
TCGCGGCCTGTCGCTCGCGTTCGCGAAGGGCAGTTACCCAGCCCCTTCGCGTTCGCGTACCAGGCCTCGCGTTCGCGTAGGCCAATGACCCCAGGCCCAGTTTTCCTTCTACGCGTTCGCGGTCTCTCCCCCGCATTCGCGTAGCAGCTCCGCCGCATCAAACAACATCAAACAACACTAAAATCATGAATCGACCTCCAATCCAAGCTTTTTGAACTTTAGAATTTCAAACTTCTACTTTCGATGCTTAAACCTATCAAATCACATCCGATTGATCTCAAATTTTTGCAGACAAGTCATATTCGACATTACGGGCCCACTCCAACTTCCGGAATCGGATTCCGATCCCGATATCAAAAAGTCTACTTCCGGTCAAACTCCTCAAAAACCTTCAAATTTCTATCTTTAGCCAAATGATTCCAAAATGACCCACGGACCTCCGAATTCACTTCCGATCGCGCTTCCAACTCCAGAATCACCATACGGAGCTATTCCTAGACTCGGAATCCCAAAAGGACATCGATAACACCGAAATGCACTTCAAGCCAAACTTATGAAATTTCTTCCAAAATGCTAACATCCACAATATGCGCCAAGACATTCCCGGGTCTTCCAAAACCCGATCCTGACATACACCCAAGTCCGAAATCATCATACGAACCTGCTGGAACCTTCAAATCCTGATTCTAAGGTCGTTTACTCAAAAATCCAATCTTAGTTAATTCTTTCAACTTTAAGCTTCCCAAATGAGAATTCTCTTTCCAAATCAACTCCGAACTTCCCGTAATTTAATTCCGACCACGCGTACAAGTCATAATACCTAAAATGAAGCTGCTCATGGCCTCAGACTGCTGAACGACGCGCTAGGGCTCAAAGCGACCAGTCAGGTCGTTACAGTATGGCTGTCTGTTTATCCAATTCCTAATAGTAATCTACTTTGCTAGGTTACTTACTACTCCCTAAGTACTTCTGACCCTATGTTCAATTCTGCCTAGTATAACCATGTTCACACTGTTTGTTTATGGCTGTGTGATTGACTCCTAAATCCTATAAAGAATTCTGAAAAGGAAATTTCTGTACTCTTGCTGTTACATTAACATGTTCTATGTGTCCCCAAGTCCCATGCTCCCTGAGTGAAATCTATGTCTGAATGCTGTTGTTTAAGCTATTTGTTGATTTCTCACAAGTTCATTATTTTCAAAACTATTTTATTACTGATCAACTCCTATTTTTCATAAAACTTCTTTACTTAATTGAGCCATTTTCAACACTATTTTTCATATCAAAACCATTTCAAAACTATGTCAAGCACTCTCCACTACTCCTAAAATATTTAGGATTTGCCCCTCTGGCATGTGTAATGCCTTGAGATCCATGAGATTTCTCTGAACTCTGGCATGTTAGAGCTGGCCTTTCCACACTGCACTTAAATCAGTTCTTGTTTGAGAAAAAGTCTAGGTGTGAGCACTGCCCGGGATCCTTGAGATCCTTAGGGAACTCCGACACACCTAGACAATGATACTGTCTATGGAACTTTGGCATTTGAGGCTATTGGAGGCTTGGGGAAGTCATTTGGGCCTGCTTCAAGCTCCCTATAGTTAACTTCTTCTTCTTTTCTGTATTGTTTATGTAACTTATTTAGCTGGTCTGTAATAATTATTTTTAAACAACTTTGGGGTGATTAGTGAAAATGAGTGGGTAGCTATATCTGTTGGGTAGACACCATGCCTATAGGATTGTGTTAATGCACTTGCTATGTTTGCTTTATTTTCACAATATTTGAGATCATGTCTATAGGATTTAAATGGATTCAATGATCAGCTCTGCAATTAGATACCATGCCTATAGGAATTAAAATCGGAAACCCTGCCTATAGAACCTAAAATCAATTTAGTTAAACAAGTCAGGTTAATCCATGATTAGCCCTTCTGAATTGGTTTAATCAACTGTCCGTTCCTTTACAGGAGTTTTTCAAACATTGCCTTAATTTACTATCGCTAGAAAGCATGTCTATAGGATCTCAAATATCCGCTTAAAACTGTTCACTAGTTTACTACATCAACGTAGTTACCATGCTCTTAGGACATCACTGTTCTGCGTTTAGGCAAGCCTATAAGGCGATTTTAAATTCTACAACTCTGAAACTGTGTTTTGCAACTTAAAGTTGTCCAGATTTAACAGGTTTAAATCAGCAGGCAAGTTAAATAGGATCTCTCACACATTGTCCTAATTCAATATTGTATAACCCCTGCTCGCCTAGATATCATGTTCTAGGATTTTCTCTTAAGTATTTGAATGTTGTTTGAAGACGCTCACTTACTTGTTATGTTTGAGGAGGTAAATGTGAGCCTATAGCTTATTTCTTTAAATGCAGTCCTAACTGTTCTTGGTTGATGCCTAGATTTTTATCCTTTAAAACCTTAGAAAAGTCTAGAACTCCAAAGAATAGAGGTCTTAAAATACCTCCAGGGCCACGAGGAAGGGACAGGTAGTGCACGCATAGGACATTGTAAAGGTTACTAGAACGCCTTAGGCTATGACCAAGGGGAGGGAATTGGGTAGAAAGGGATATGATGACTACGCGTTAATGTCACGTGTATCCCCTCATTGAGGAGTGTCTACCGGGCATTGCGTGGGGTGATCCTGTAGGCTAACCAACCTAGGACCCCTCCTTCCCAAATTCCCTTTGCTTAAACTTTACTTTTCTATATGTACGCAATTTGTTCAAGTCTTTCCTTTATTTGAGTCATATAATGTCCAAAACCTGCACCCTTATTTACAAATATGTGTTTAAACTGTCTATTGTTCAAAGGACTAATTCGTAAGTATAAGTTCGGCTGGGACCCACCGTTGTGGACCGAAAGGGGTGCCTAACACCTTTCCTCAAGGTTATTTCGAGCCCTTACCCTAGATCTTTGGTAATGCAAACCAATCTAAGAGTTAATCACTCTAGGTGCCCTAACGCACCATAATCCGTTAGGTAGCGACTCTTCAAAAATCCAAATTCCCAAAAGAAAATGAGTTATTACCCCCATGAATGTCGAAACCGGACTTCCTCGTCAAAAAGGGAGAAAAAAGGGGGCGCGACAGCATGGAGACTCCACTGGGGATACCTTTAGGCTATTACCATAACGAACTTATTTTTATGAATTAGTCCAAGCATGCTTTATCACGTACCCTTTCCTCTTATTTGAACTTAACTGTCTATTTTCTTTTAAGCATTTATGATTCTTTATTCCTGAAACTGGCTTATCTCTTTGTTTACTTTT
>NW_017679843.1:7687-9327 GCF_001879085.1 Nicotiana attenuata | reverse complement strand
GAAGAAGGTTCAACAAGATCCATTATCCGCAAATAGCCGAAGGATCATCTACTAAACTGGGGCAGAATTTGAGGAGGGCCTTCAGAATTCTGACATAAGAGAGCTGCAATGCCTTTGAGATGTGTTACAGTCACTAGTTCATCTAAATGTATCAATATATTTCAAAAATAACTCTATTTTTATCAACAAGTGCATATTTTTCGAAAACTCTATTTCCATAACAGTTAGGTGTTACCTAGGGGAACTCGAAAGGGCTTTCAGAATGGAGCAGAGCAAGGCCAGCAGATGAAGCACGAACCAACCTCCCCCTCACAGAACTTACTTAACGAAAACATCCGCAAATATATGCACGTAGCAAGATTACTATCAATCAGGCCATCAGACACCGAATATACATCTCCAGCTAAGACATATGCTACTCTTACTTACTACTTGCCCTCAACATAAGGCTAATCCCTGCCTCCGAATCTGCATGAGGCTAATCCCTGCCTCCCTATTTGCATGAGGCTAATCCCGGGCTCCCTATCTGCATGAGGCTAATCCTTGCCTCCCTACTTGCATGAGGCTAATCCCTGCCTCCACCTGCATGAGGCTAATCCTTGCCGCCATACCTACATGAGGCTAATCCTTGCCTCCCTATTTGCATGAGGCTAATCTCTGCCTCACTATTTGCATGAGGCTAATCCTTGCCTCCCCATCTGTATGAGGCTAATCCTTGCCTCCATATCTGCATGAGGCTAATCCCTACCTCCCTACTTGCATGAGGCTAATCCTTGCCTCCATACCTGCGTGAGGCTAATCCTTGCCTCCCTATTTGCATGAGGCTAATACCTGCCTCCCTATTTGCATGAGGCTAATCCATGCCTCCCTATTTGCATGAGGCTAATCCTTGCCTCTATATCTTCATGAGGCTAATCCTTGCCTCCCTATTTGCATGAGGCTAATCCCTTCCTCCCTATCTGCATGAGGCTAATCCTTGCCTCCCTACTTGCATGAGGCTAATCCTTGTCTCCACTTGCATGAGGCTAATCCTTGCCTCCATACCTGCATGAGGCTAATCCTTGCCTCCCTATTTGCATGAGGCTAATCCCTACCTCCCTATTTGCATGAGGCTAATCCCTGCCTCCCTATTTGCATGAGGCTATCCTTGCCTCCATACCTGCATGAGGATAATCCCTACCTCCCTACTTGCATGAGGCTAATCCTTGCCTCCATATTTGCATGAGGCTAATCCTTGCCTCCATATCTTCATGAGGCTAATCCCTGCCTCTATACTTGCATGAGGCTTATCCCTGCCTCCATCTGCATGAGGCTAATCCCTGCCTCCATCTGCATGAGGCTAATCCCTGCCTCCCTACTTGCATGAGGCTAATCCTTGCCTCCATATTTTCATGAGGCTAATCCTTGCCTCCATATCTGCATGAGGCTAATCCCTGCCTCCATACTTGCATGAGGCTAATCCCTGCCTCCACATCTGCATATGGCTAATCCCTGCCTCCACATTCGCATGGGACTAAGCACTGTCCTTTTTCGCACAAATATTGCTCTATTTCTAGTACTATTTATTTGCTTTTCGATCGGGCTAAGCTTTGCCCTCCATTTCACAAGACTGAGCCCGGTCTTGTTAACATCATGTTATT
>NW_017679843.1:0-2749 GCF_001879085.1 Nicotiana attenuata | reverse complement strand
AACTATTCACTGTTTTACTACATCAACATAGTTATCATGCTCTTAGGACATCACTGTTCTGTGTTTAGGCAAGCCTATGGGGCAATTTTAAATTCTACAACTCTGAAAATGTGTTTTGCTACTTAAAGCTGTCCAGATTTAACAGGTTTAAATCGGTAGGCAAGTTAAATATGATCTCTCACACATTGTCCTAATTCAATACTGTATAACCCCTGCTCACCTAGATATCATGTTCTAGGATTTTCTCTTAAGTATTTGAATGTTGTTTGAAGACTTGCACTTACTTGTTTTGTTTGAGGAGGTAACTGTGAGCCTATAACTTGTTTCTTTAAATGCAGTCCTAACTGTTCTTGGTTGACGCTTAGATTTTTATCCATTAAAACCTTAGAAAAGTCTAGAACTGTCCAAAGAATAGAGGTCCTAAAATACCTCCAGGGCCACGAAGAAGGGACAGGTAGTGCACGCATAAGACATTATCAAGGTTACTAGAACGCTTTAGGCTATGACCAAGGGGAGGGAATTGGGTAGAAAGGGAAATGATGACTACGCGTTAATGTCACGTGTAGCCCCTCATTGAGGAGTGTTTACCGGGCATTGCATGGGGTGATCCTGTAGGCTAACCAACCTAGGACCCCTCCTTCCCAAATTCCCTTTGCTTAAACTTTACTTTTCTATATGTACGCAATTTGTTCAAGTCTTTCCTTTATTTGAGTCATATAATGTCCAAAACCTGCCCCCTTATTTGCAAATACGTGTTTAAACTATCTACTGTTCAAAGGACTAATTCGTAAGTATATGTTCGGCCAGGACCCACCGTTGTGGACCGAGAGGGGTGCCTAACACCTTCCCCTCAAGGTTATTTCGAGCCCTTACTCTAGATCTTTGGTAATGCAAACCAATCTAAGAGTGAATCACTCTAGGTGCCCTAACGCACCATAAATTCGTTAGGTGGCGACTATTCAAAAACCCAAATTCCCAAAAGGAAATGAGTTATTACCCCCATGAATGTCAAAACCCGGACTTCCCCGTCAAAAAGGGAGAAAAAAGGGGGCGCGACAAAGGTCTCATCCCATCCTCAGTCCATAACCTTAGGACAAAACCCAAACCTCTACATCTGAAATTCACCATAGGACCCGAATCCCACATCATCACACTGTATGAACTTGAACAAGCTGAATCCGGCCAAAAATTCCAATCCCGAATATAATCACATGCTGTTTCACACCGCTCAAATGCCCGAAATAATTCCCTCTGACCACCATAGCTGCTCAAATAACACCCTGGATGCCGGCAATACACTTCTGATTGAATATAACCTAGTTTCGGATCTCCACAACACTTCCCATGATAAAGAAACATGCGGATATTCATAGCCGTTCATGAAGTCAGCAAGTCAAGAAGCTCTCTCGCCCGCCAAGGGCCATTACCCAAATCTTAGCAGAAACACCCTCATACTTCCAAACACTCCTCACCCCCAATACTATAGTACAAGTCTCAGGTCTAAGAACCTCATCTCAGTCAATACAAGCAGCCCAACTAACAACTCATCACGGAACCACACGGATTCTCACACTACACAGCTCGTACACCAAACCAGAAATAACTCAATTATGCAACACAAATAAAGGAAAGAAAAGTAGAAGAATTATCTAACAAGTACAACATGTGTAACAACAAAAGTATAGTTTTCATCAAATTGTCCCACAGAGGGAAAACACAACACCAAATAAACACAAGGAAAGGGTATCCCACATAACATCCGCTGCGGCGTGTAGCCCGCTCCCAAATATTCATCGAGCCAAAATGCTCAGGTTCACTGATCACATGACGACTGATATCAAGCACAGCAGAGTGCACAAGTAAAACTGAGGGAACAATGAATAAAAGTAATAAAGCAGGAGAGAAGCAAGCACATCTAAGGTGCAATGAGCAAATCAACATCACGAGGGCTATCTCGCCCACATCGCCATAAGGCCTGAACAGAATTACAACATGGGGGGAATATTCACACAACCTCACCGCCTAATACAGCATAAAAGAGTAGCACATAACATAGGCTTGGAGCTCAAATAATATCCATCCTGCCCGGTAACCTAACTACGATGACAATCTCACAAGAGCACACAAACTCGACCTGATACAAAATACATATTCTCACTGATCTTCCAAATAGGCCCAAACCACATCCTGATCCTTCCCAATTAGGTAAATATTCATCAAAGACCCATAGCAACCTATCAATAATACATGCTATTGATCATCCCATTCTCAACACTTCTTCATAATATACCAACAGGAAATAGTCTACATATGGAGACATCTAGCCCAAAAACCTCAGGAACACTAAAAGTTCTATACCCGAACTCAACTACGCAGATCAAATGGCT
This sequence comes from Nicotiana attenuata, assembly GCF_001879085.1. Taxonomy (NCBI): domain Eukaryota; kingdom Viridiplantae; phylum Streptophyta; class Magnoliopsida; order Solanales; family Solanaceae; genus Nicotiana; species Nicotiana attenuata. The sequence goes on along the minus strand of NW_017679843.1, from coordinate 362 downwards.
GATACATCACTCACATCCCATCATCCTGTCTAAGTACCCATATAAAATTCTCAGTCGCGTATCAAAATCCGAACCTCGAAGGACTCAAAACCCGATAATCACCATGCCACTAGCCACGCACCCACAAACCACAACTCAAGGTCCTTTCCAAAAATGCACAGTTTTCACATATGATAGCCAACAGTGCCAACACTCTATTAATTTCTGACACTTATTCGGGGAAGACCACAATGTACAACATATTTCTTATGCCCATAGTAGACAGCCAACTCAAGTCGTTGCCAAACTATTGAGAATCCTTCGAATCCGCCCGCACAGAACTAAGCCATTAGGACCGCATCTCTCCAACTCAACTGAGTCAC
>NW_017679842.1:9718-15432 GCF_001879085.1 Nicotiana attenuata | reverse complement strand
CTTTTCCCAAAGGTACGCATATTGCTCAGATGCCCCCGGGGGCACGGACATAGAAAAGGTGTTGGAATCTGAAGAAAGCAGTTCAGAAGCTATTGATGCAGGCGACATCGTTGCGCCAAATCCATATGCAGTAGACACCAGCTAAAGTCCATCGCCTGTGCATAATGAGACGCATATGGTGGGCATGATTTAGTTTTGAAAAGGAATGTGAGAATTCTTCTGGGAGCCTCGGAGGTCCAAGGGCTACCAAGCTTTCAGCACTATCAGAGGTTGATCTTGAGAACGAGCCGGCAAAAGGAACCCAAAAGCAACTTGTTAAGAACGATGTGATGAGGACTTGTGAAGTTCCTAGTATTGTTGATACTAATTCAGTTGCTAAGATACCGTGCTTGGTAATTGGAAAGACGGTCCATTTCTTGGTCAGCCAGAGAGGAGCTTTGGTGGCTTAGTTTGTTGTCATTTTTGTTGCCCAGGTTATTTTAGGGTTGTAATCTGGATATTGTCTTGTGACTCAAACCCTTCTATCCTTTTATTTTGTCTAGTTCCTTTGGTCGTAGTATATCATGTAGCATTGTCTAGGTTTGTTCTAAGGATTGTACCCCAGTTTATTGTGCTTGTTTTGTTGTCCAAACTCTTTCGCCGTCAGTCTAATGCAATTCTCTGTTTTCTGTTATTTCTAGTCATTTCTGTTTAGTTTTCTTCTCCTCTTATAGTTCTTTTCGTGCTGGTTCTAGTGACATGACATGCACGCGTAACTCGTAGCCTGAGCTCAAAAGTTAGTTTAGTCATGAAACATTGAAACAATTTTGAAGATGACAGGGGCACTTGAGGGAAATACGAACAGATTTGACAACTTTGAGATCATTTGAAGCCCGAACCATGTGAAACTGGGGCAGATAAAACACAGAGAAACCCTATTGGAGTGCATCATGCCGCATCAGGTTGAAGCTAAAGGCAAGTTTGCCAAATTGATAGAGGCCGTTCGTGGTAAGGAAAGTGAGAGTGTTGTCCAATGGTGCTTTGTATTCAACAAATGAAAAGGCGAATGTGCGGATATGGTTATCAAATCTGGTACAATCAAAAGATGTTACTAATGTTTTCAGTGGTTTGATTAAATTGTGTGGTTTGCACTTGGCATGTTTTGGAGACTGGAATGACGAAGGCATTTTGTTCTGCTATCTAAATACTTTATCCTTCGTTACCCCTTTGAGCCTTATTTATTTTCTTTCATACCCCTCTTTTGGAATCAGTAGCAAAGATCATAAACACATGCGTGAAAGATAAGTAAAGGAAAAAGAGAAAAGGAAAGAATGAAAAGAGAGAGAAGGAAAAAGGGAAGTAGAAAAGAAGAAAAAGAGAAAAGAGAAGGAAAAAAAAAAAAAAAAAAGAAGAAAAAGAAAAAAAACAACAAAAAGAGAAAAAAAAAGAAAGAAAAGAAAAGAAGAGAAAGAGGAAGAAAAAGAAAAGAGAAAAGACAACAACAAGTAATTTCTATGACCTGAACTACGTTTGACTTGATTCCGAAAGGATACGTAGGCAGTTTCTCTCTGAGGTTCAGTCACACCAAAATAAAAATCCAAAAGTCCCCAGAAAGAAACTGTGGCAGAAGTTGTGAGAAATTTGATTCCGAAAGTTATAATTTTGAACCCATGTTGAATTGTTTTGAGCCTTTGATACCCTTTCTTTCTAACTCTATCCAAAAGCCCACATTACGGTCCAAAGAAAGACCTTCCGATCAGTCTTCGAAGAATGCCAAGTCAAGCAAGTAGAGGTGATTCATATCAGGGGTAACACTCCGGTCCAAACAAGGGAAATGAAAAATGAGAGAATCTTATTGATGAAAGCCCTCAGGGTACCGCAAGGCGATGAAAGCTGAGAGAACTAAAAAATGAGAGAGTCCTATTGGTGAAAACCTTCACGGGCACCATAAAGCGACAGTGAGTTGAGAGAAAGACCAAAATGAGAGAGGCTTGATGGTTAAAATCCTTCAGGCACTACAAGTCGAATAAGGATTGTGAATCAGATTGGATAAGCGGAGCATTGAAGCCCGGTTTCACAGCAAAAAGGTACAACAAGAGATGAACATCAGGTTTGCTTAACGAAACAGGCCGCAGGTGCATGTCTTGGTCATTAGAGTTAGTATCCACATCCGGTAGGTTTCTACTTTGTAGTTTTCTTGTTACGAATCATCTCTTTCCATTGTCCTCTACTCTGTTCCTTTTGTCTTGTTTACTTCCTCTTCCCGAGTCAATTCGGTCATAACAAGTGAGAAATGATTTCAAAATTTGCCACCAACTTTCCAATTGCACAAAACGGGATCTGGCTAGTACATCAATGTGTCAAGAAAGAACAACAAGCACACTGAGTTGGTAACAATCATCATGCGTCGGGATTCGTGCAAAATACAAAGGCTTGGTACATATTAATTCATGAACAATGCAACAGATGGAGGGTGTTCGGTGAATGGATCAAAGGCATTTTCTTAGGCAAGATTGACAAAAGTTGGTTAACCAGTTACGAGCAAGGTCTTCGTGTGGGAATCAGTTATCATGGCAAATAAAGGAACAATAGATCTCGAGGCCAAGGCCAGTGATTCAAAACAGGAAAGAACAACATGCGCGCTAAGTTGGTAACAATCAATATGCTTGGGAGTTCATGTGAAACACAAAGGTTTGGTAAATGTCGGTATGAGCGGTACAACTGATAAAGGGTATTGGGTCTGAATGGAAAAGAGGTATTTTCTGTGATAAGGGTGGCAAAGAAATTGGTTAGTCAATAAGCAAGCAACGTCTTTTCAAGGTGAAATCAAAGTTATCATGGCAAGTGAAGGAGCAATCGCCGCAAAGTCAAGGCCACAAACCAACCACCATGTTTAAACTCACAAGTTTTCTTTGTCTGAAACAGGGACGGAAGCTATGTTCATACCAAAGCTAGGAAGCTTGAAATTTTCAGGTGTAATGCCCCAATTCTGCTTACGCAAAGGCTATTGAGAAGATCACACATCACCCCTAGGAGAAACACTGCCTAGTCGGGGTTTTCAAGTTCTCTTTTTGTTTAGGAGACGCACTTCCTAAATTAAGAGTTTACCCCTAGGAGATGCACTTCCTAGTGTGGGTCTTTCAGGAATTAAGAGTTCATAGGAGACACACTTCCTAGTTTGAATCATTGAATTTTCACCCCTAGGAGACGCACTTCCTAGTTTGGGTAGGTCATATTTTTGTTTTAGGAGACACACTTCCTAAATTGAGTTTCACCCTTAGGAGACGCACTTCCTAGTTTTGGGTCATTTAAGTTTATTCCTAGGAGATGCACTTCCTAGTTTGAGTCATTGAAGTTTCACCCATAGGAGACGTACTTCCTAAATTGAGAGTTCATCCATATGAGACGCACTTCCTAGTTTGAATCGTTGAAGTTTCACCTCTAAGAGACGCACTTCCTAGTCTAGGTTTTTCAGGTTATACTGTTTAGGAGAGGCACTTCCTAAATTAAGAGTTTACCCCTAGGAGACGCGCTTCCTAGTCTGGGTCTTTCAGGAATTAAGAGTTCATAGGAGACGCACTTCCTAGTTTGAATCATTGAATTTTCACCCCTAGGAGACACACTTCCTAGTTTGGGTAGGTTATTGTTTTTGTTTTAGGAGACGCACTTCCTAAATTGAGTTTCACCCCTAGGAGACGCACTTCCTAGTTTTGGGTCATTTAAGTTTATTCCTAGGAGATGCACCTCCTAGTTTGAGTCATTGAAATTTCACCCATAGGAGACGCACTTCCTAGTTTGAGTCATTAAAGTTTCACCCATAGGAGACACACTTCCTAAATTAAGAGTTCATTCATAGGAGACGCACTTCCTAGTTTTAGTCACTAAAGTTTTCACCCCTAGGAGACGCACTTCCTAGCCTTGGTCATTTAAATTCACCCCTAGGATACGCACTTCCTAATTTGGTTCATTCAGGTTTTATTTTAGCAGACGCATTTGCTAGTCAAAGTTACTTGGTTTTACTCGTAGGAGACGCACATTCTAATCTAGTCTTTAGTTTACTCTTATCATGGCATCAGTAGTATAAGTGGTTTACAATATTGCTAACAACTCATAAATCTTCCTAGTGCAAATTGGAGCATAAAAGTTTCGTTTGTTTTGTTTGTTTTGACTACAAGCACCCATATAGAAAACAAGGAATACATTCAAGTTTTGAAGTCAGGTGCCCGCCTGTATAGCAGAGGAATACATTCAAGTTTCGAAGTCAGGAGCCCGCCTGGAGAACAGAGGGATTTATTTCAAGTTTTTAGCAATCAGGAACCCGCCTGGAGAACAGAGGCATTTAATTTAAGTTTATAGCAATCAGGAGCCCGCCTGGAGAATAGAGGCATTTATTTCAAGTTTTAGCAATCAGGAGCCCGCCTGGAGAACAGAGGCATTTATTTCAAGTTTTAGCAATCAGGAGCCCGNCAATTCAGGAGCCGCCTGGAGAATAGAGGCATTTATTTCAAGTTTTAGCAATCAGGAGCCCGCCTGGAGAACAGAGGCATTTATTTCAAGTTTTAGCAATCAGGAGCCCGCCTGGAGAATAGAGGCATTTATTTCAAGTTTCAGCAGTCAAGCATCACTCGGAAAAATGGCAAAACATCTCCGATCACAATTCAAGGCAACAACAAAGGAATTCCACTAGAAGAAATTCAAGTTAACAAGGCAAAAAGAACTACAAGAGCAAGTTTGAAGACATAGATAGGACTTTTGTAATTCATAGATCATAGCTTAGTCTAGCTTCTTTTTACTTTGACACGGTGTAATAAGGGGGTTCAGTAAGCAGTAGCAGCAGCAGCAACAACAGTGAAACCACAGCTTCATGGTAGTCCCAGCTACCAGACCTTCCCGATATACACTGACCTGATTCCTTTTTAGCCAAGGATATGTAGGCAACCTCAGAAGCAAGGTTCGTTCAACTCTTTCAATAAAATGCTATACACGGAGTATTCAAACGGGCAAAAATTGCTCGTATCCGCTCACTTATCTTTGCACGAAAACTCTTCGTGTTTCCGAGCAAAGAGGGGCAGCTCTGAGCACGTGATTTTTCCCTATATGAATTACTCCCATAAATTCAAAACAAAACAATTTCTTTCAGTATTTGCAATTTTCGTGGATTTTCGTGGCATTTTCTGTTAATTGTTTGCATTTGTTTGTGCATGTTTATTTTTGTTTAATTAATAAAAAATACAAAAAATGCGTTGCACGTGCATTTAGGATTTAACTTTGCATTATAGGAATTAATCAGCAATTAAAAAAGAAAAATCAAAAAATAGTTTATTTTACATTTTTTTTAGTTTAATTTTGAATTTTGGGGAGTTGGTCCTTTAATTTGGTTTAGTTAATATTGGTAATTATGAGTTAACTAATTCAAGTTTGTTAGGTTAAGTTGTGTTAATTTTGTGTATTTAATTTTGAAAAAAAAAGAAGAAAAAGAAAAAAAGAGAAAGCAAAGGATTTGGATCAGATTTTGGGCTTTGTCTAAATTCCCCATCTCTCAGCCCAAACGGACCCCTCCCAAACCCGTTAAGCCAAGCCCAATCCACCCTCACCCGACCCAATCTCCCCAGCAATACCAAACGACCCCGTTTTGCCTCTAGTGAATCTCATCCGTCGAGGTCTCTCGATCCAACGATTGAGAACTAGGGAGACAATAATATATATATGTCTGAACGCTACCCACCCCCCTCTCT
>NW_017679842.1:0-7370 GCF_001879085.1 Nicotiana attenuata | reverse complement strand
AAATATCAATGGAAATCAGTGAGATGACAGCCAGAAATAACCACCATGGGTACAAACAATATCATCATGAAGCCTAAACATGATATTTAGCATGATTGACAGCTCAATTACTTTACCACATGGTGAAAACACAAATATCCACAAAATAGGGCCACTATACTGGGCCATGGGAACAACAGAGTCCCAATTCACAGGGTGCACGCCCACATGCCCGTCACCTAGCATGTGCGTAACCTCAAAACCAATCACATAACATGTAACTTGGGGTTTCATACCCTCAGCACTAAGCTTAGAAGAGTTACTTACCTTGAACGAGCCAATACCAATGTCGAGCAGGCCAAGCGATGCTCCAAAAATGCCATTCCACGCGTTCCGACCTCCGAACGGCTCGAAACTAACCAAAAACAACTCAAATACATCAAACGATGCTAAAGGAACCAATCCAAATCGAAAAAGGTCGAATATTTAATCAAAAGCCCAAAATCGGCCAAAAAGCCCAACACATGCCCGCACCTCGGAACCCGACAAAACTCACAAAATCCGTCAACCAATTCAATTACGAGTTCAACCATACTAGTTTAACTCAAATCCGACTCTGAATCTGTGTTCAAAACTCAAAAAATCATATTATGAAACTTTAGGCTAAAACCCCCAATTTCTTCTTTAAAATTCACCAACCAAAAGCTAAAATCGAAGATAGATTCATGAAAAATAACCAAAACCGAGTAGAGAACACTTACCCCAATTCATATGCTGAAAAGCGCCTCGAACAATTGCCCAATTCCGAGCTCCCCAACTCAAAATATGTTAAATGCACAAAACCCTCATTTTAACATTGTTCTGCCTCATTTCTTGTGCCAAAAGATCTCGAAACTGGCTTTTGATACCTCCAATGAATTCCGTGTGAAATTCTAGTTAAGTTAGGCTCTTGAATCACTTCATTTGACCTTTTATTGAATGAGATATGTTGGTTTCAATATTTGAAAATAGTGCAGATTTTTAAATACGCAGCAGTGGCAATTTCATAATTAATCTGAAAAATCTGGCAACCCAATTCTTAGTAAAAAGACCATAAAATCCTCGTACGATGTCCAAATTTGACGATTCTTTTTGCTATGGCTCCGTAATTACGATACGGATATAATGCTTCAATAAAAACAGAAATAGGAGCTCATTTTTTCAATGTGGTAATATTAATGCTTGAAGAAACGACGTCGAAACATAAGAAAAACGAGCACAACACCACCCAAACCTATCCGAAACTCACCTGAGCCCCTCGGGCCCCTGTCTAAACATACCAAAAAGTTCCATATCATAATACGGACCTACTCGAGGTCTCAAAGCACACATAACAATATCGAAACAATGAAATGCACCTCAAATCAAACTTAATGAACTTTTGAACTTTCGACTTCCAAAAACTAACGCCGAAACATATCAAATCAACTCGGAATGAATCCAAATTTTGCACATAAGTCCTAATACATCATACGAAGCTACTCGTGCCCCCAAACTACCGAGCAAAGTGCAAATGCTCAAAACGACCAGTCGGGTCGTTACCCCCCACTTAAACATACGTTCGTCCTCGAACGTGCCCAGAGTTGTTTCAGAAGCCATCAAATTGTCGTGTAACCTCACTATGCACATACCCGGGGGTGATCCCACACACCCTATCCCATATAGATCTGATAACACAACATGACTGAAATTTCTTAATCCAACCTAGCCCATAAGCCTTTGAATCCAATTTACACATCCAAAATTTTCTATAAGATCAGAATCTCGCATCTACACACTGTATAAGTCTGAACAAGTTGTATCAAGCCATAGCCATAACTCAAGATGAAATCACATGATACACCATACAACTCAAACACTAATAGCGATAAATCCTAATCACAGTAACTGCTCAAAACAACCAATACCGGTAATAAACCTCTTATCAAACTGAACCTTGTTCTAACACCTTCATATACTGCCAACTATGAAAGAAACATGCATAAATTCGTAACCATTCGTCAGACCAACAAGTTATGGAACTCCCTCTCCTTTGATAGGAACTATAGCACATTTCTAAGCCAATCAGCATCAATATCCCTCCAAATATACCGCAGTCTGATCCGATAGCATCCATTCTAGGTACTATGACCTCATCCTATCTAACATAATCACTCTAGTGACATGACACATTAATACAGTCTAAAGCCGCAACTTGTGCAATCCGTGCACCAATAAGTAACATTCCAAATGTAATCAATCATGGAAAATGACTCAGCCGAAGGAACTATCTCACAAGCTCAACAAGTACCGCCACAAAGCAATGCTAAGAACCTATCACACACTGTATAACCAAAACACACGAATCTAACACAAAGGATCATGTCTCAACATAACTCCGCTACAATGCGTGACCCATCCAAACGCTGGTCTATATTATGTACCTCGAGCCACCCTGCTCAAAATCAATAACCACGCAAAATTCGACATTAAACAGCCAAAGTGCATTACCATAACCACGGAGAGCAAATAACACAATACCACAATCAGGAAAGAACATATTCAACGCGCAATCAATCGTGCAATACCCAAATACTCATCTCGCTCAAATTTTGCTATGAAGCTCAAATAGAACCGCACCATATGTGCATACAACTAACGAATCACAACTCCTCGTGGCATAGAAGAGTAACTCAAATCATTTCAGAACATGAATAAGCTCAACAACAACCAAATGGCACATCCCTCAGCAATAGCAGTATGGAGCCAACCAATCCGACTCGGTGTAGAATACACATCCTAATTGTGCCTACCAATGGAACCCCAAATCAACTCTGGTCACCCACAAATAGATAAATAATCCTACGAAAGCCCACAATGACTGAATCATAATACATACTATCACCTGGCTAGCTTCGGCCACACTTCACAGTCCACAACCATGCAAAAATCTGCTCCTGAGAGCTCCCAGTATCCAAATCCATAGAACACATGAATCACTATATCTGATCCCAACTCCACCGCCTGAATGTCTAACACATCTCTCATACACGATCATCCCGCGAGGAATACTTCTATAATTCTTCTGTGCCACAAAGCAAAATTTGAACACCAGCAGTCGATCAACTAGGAGAGTGCCGCAATACCAATGAAGTATCCATAAATCAAAACACACACCCCCCACCCCTTCTAAAATGTATACTCATCAAGCCATACCAAATAGTAATGTTATTTACCTAGTCATCTGAAACTGTCCATGTTGCCTAAGGACTCATGGCCTTCCCTTCAAAACTGAACTGTGATCTTGCACATGCAAATCTCAATCCTACACAACACACCGCATATAATATGCCATCATACGAAAAATACGAGAACTTCATAATCCACTCGAGTCACAAACAACTACTCACTCAATTAGCCAATAACTTCATTTGATTTCATCCGGAGAAAATCACTATACATCACATACTCCTCACGCCAGTAGAAAATATACATCTCAAACCGTGGTGGAAACCATCGAGAACTCTTCGAAACCCATTTGCACATAACCAAACCATCAGAACTTAATCTCTCTAACTCAACCAAGCCATGGAGGTCACCCAAAACCTAAGAGCATTGCCATGAAACACTTGTAGAAACCCACCACATCATAAGCACCCAATGAACCGATCATATCCATTACCATGCCGATCCAACCTACTGCTAAACTGTCCTATTTCTCCGAGTCCCTTCTGAATTACCTTCAAATTGATACTTCTCCTCGCCATAATACCACAATCCTCAATCAAGACTCACCACACAAGACCCTAGCATAAAACCACACCGCCCTAAGGCTCATAAGCTGCTGAATTCTCTCTTAAGCACCCAAAAAGTACCACAAATTGAAAAGACCTTCCACGAATCTAAAGCCATTATCTTTGCCTTCTTGATACTGATATGCAGAATCTATAGTGATATAAAAATGCCACAATTCCTGACATCCTCCAATATGAATCCCAATTTCTAGACAAATACACATCCTGAAGATTTCCGATTGCCACGATCAAATCTTGAATTCATTTGAACCATTCTCGAGAGTCTTCCACTCTGCTCAAAATCTCAATTAGACTGACCAAACGGACCGAACGACCAGTGCCCCATAAGCACTCTAACACCAAAGGAAGTGACTCCACCTTAATGCAACCAAATAAATTCCTTCTCCGTACACATTACATCCTTCACCAATATCAACTCAAATCATTCCGTGATTCTCATATACTCATAAAGTTTACCCATAGTTTACTTTACTCAAGTCATCCCCGATCTCACCCTCTGCAGAACATAACTCATTCACAAGTATACCTCAAATCGAAACCAATACAACACATAAATGTGAAATCAACTTATCAATAGCGGACTCCCCCACTTGGCTCAAAGCCATAGATCAAAACACACCATAACTCCCAATACCCATACTTATTACAGCCATAATATCGCAGTGAGATTCAACTAAATCCTCCATAGGTTCATGCAACACAAACCACATAATACCTCAAATCATTTGCAAATCTCGTATTCATCCTCGTAACAGCCAAGCCCACTCTCATAAGCGATCCAAACTCAAATTGCAACACATATTTCACTGGTAAAAAAGAACTCCCAACAAACAATCATAGGGATCACACAAACCTCAGGATACCCCGTAGGAGATAGCCCACCTGCTTTGCTTCAAACCGACCTCTCTCTATACCCTTCCACGATCATAAACATTACGCAATCACTTAATCTTCCTGAGTCTGAAATCATATCACGACATGAAAATCTACTTCACTCCTCAACTAGTCAACATGAAAAGATCCTTCAACACACCTATAACTCGGGACTATACATTAAATCAAGATGGAAATCAAGCACCAAATAGTTCTTTCTACACTCTAAGAAGACCATTCTCGTCACATCCAACCATATGAACACATCTCGCAGTCACATCATACTCATCATGTAGCCATCTAGCTATAAATTCTACAATAGGGACACTGCCGGACATATAAATCCAAAAGCACGTGCTCACACAATCAGCACCTCCGTGCTCAAACCACAGTCAAAACCCGGCCTCAAGTCCTCCAGACTGGCCCATAGCACCTCTTCTATGGAATCACAAGCCGTCGATGTACAGCTGATACCGAGCGCTCACATGCGCATACGAATGCGTGGAAGGAATTTAAAGAGTGACGTTTCAAGCTGAATCAATGTCGCACAATAAGGAAAGAAAGATGGGAAGTATATCCTAAATGTCCTGTAGCCTCTCGAATATAGATATGGACGTCATTATACCGATCCGCAAGGCTCTACTAGACACTTGCTCATGACTTGTAAAACCTATGAACCTAGGGCTCTGATACCAACTGTCACGACCCAAAATCCACTGTGTCGTGATGGCACCTAACCCAACCCGCTAGGTAAGCCAACTATTAATTATCCAATTTCAATTATATTAACAAGACAATTAAATGAAAGTAATTTACGGAATTTTATACATTTCCCAAGGACTGGTAGTACAAATCATGAGCTTCTATGAATGCAGTTTATAAAGCAACAATGAAACAAATACACAATCTGTTTGAAAAGTACATAAACAGAGATTTATAAGATAAGGCTACCCCGAACAAAGGAGGCAATTACAACAGGGACGCCGGTACATCTTCAAGTCCCGCAACCATGGAGCACAACAACAACAGCAACCGACATCTGCACGCAATGTGCAGAAATATAGTATCAGTACAACCGATCCCATGTACTGAGTAAGTAACAGACCTAACCTTAGGTTGAAAGCAGTGACGAGCTAACACAGGATCGGGTCCAATGCCAATATTTCCACAACAATTTGTAACAACATAATACAAGTAAAAAAAAAGGATATCTCAAAAATAAAATACTCAGCTCGTTCACAATTCCAGAAAATGGTCATGGTTTTCAAATATCTCAGTGAAAGAAAATCACAGGTCTCTTACCGAAAATGCCAAAAGTACGAGTAAGTTTGAAAACTGTAATTTTTCCAAATATCCTTTCCACAATAAATAAAATGTCTCATTTTCTTTCCAAATAACAAGTATAAAGTGCCTCTCCATACCCACATATCAATGTGTATAATAAGTATTGAATGACGTGATACTATCTAGCATGAGGAAAATGCATCTCTATGCCTGTATGTCATGTATGCATGTAAATGCCATGTATTTCAGAGATGATACATGTACTCACACTCTCGGAGTAGCCAATCTCATTGCCTCGCATCCTCTCATACTAAGCTCAATACTCAGCACACTAAATCACTCAGCACTGTGTAATAACCGCTGCGGCCTACAGCCCGACTGCGCTCACAGGGGGGGTACTCCCGAGGGGCTCCTTCAGCCCAAGCGCTAATCGCTACTACGTGCAGCCCAACCCGATATCGATGCGGCATGCAGCCCGATCCATATATCGCTACGGCGTGCAGCCAATCCATATACAGATATAATCAATATATCACTGCGGCGTGCAGCCCGATCCCATAAAGTATAATAGATATAATATGCTGCGGCGTGCAGTCCGATCCAAAAATGTCACTCTCACTCAGGCCCTCGGCATCACCCAGTCATGAATCTCTCCAGTCTCACTCACGGGCACACAATGTAATGAATCTAGCCCGACAACGATGATATGATGTATCAATAACAACAACTGAGACTAAGATATGATATGAATGCATGAATATAACTGAGTACAAAAATATCAATGGAAATCAGTAAGATGACATCCAGAATAACCACTATGGGTACAAACAACATCATCATGTAGCCTAAACATGATATTTAGCATGATTGACAGCTCAATTACTTTACCACATGGTGAAAACACAAATATCCACAAAATAGGGCCAATATACTGGGCCATGGGAACAACAGAGTCCCAATTCACAGGGTGCACGCCCACACACCTGTCACCTAGCATGTGCGTGACCTCAAAACCAATCACATAACACGTAATTTGAGGTTTCATACCCTCAGAACTAAGCTTAGAAGAGTTACTTACCTCGAACGAGCCAATACCGATGCCGAGCAGGCCAAGCGATGCTCCAAAAAAGCCATTCCACGCATTCCGGCCTCCGAACGGCTCAAAACTAACCAAAACAACTCCAATACATCAGACACCTTGGAACCCGACAAAACTCACAAAATCCGTCAACCAATTCAATTACGAGTTCAACCATACTAGTTTCACTCAAATCCGACTCCGAATCTGTGTTCAAAATTCAAAAATTCATATATGAAACTTTAGGCTAACCCCCAATTCTTCATTAAATCATCAACCAAAAGCTAAAATCGAAGATAGATTCATGAAATACTAACAAAACC
>NW_017679841.1:10303-15438 GCF_001879085.1 Nicotiana attenuata | reverse complement strand
GCTCAACATGGGTAGCACCCCGGTCAAATTCTCATCAAAAATCTTGATTACCATCAAATAGGCTGCGGCTAGACTAAACCCGTCAAGATGAACCTGTCTCGAAACTCGCTCTAATACCACTTGTTAGGATCGAAAATAATCAGGTGTCATGCGGACGCTAGTAAAGCAACACTTAAACGACGATAAATCAGACAACAGAAGAGAAATATACCAAAAGAGACACAATCATTTAACGTGGTTCGGTCAATTGACCTACATCCACGGTGGAGCTGAGCAATCCACTATATAAAAGAGAATACAAAATATCGAGAGAACAACCTCACAAAGAGACAAACACAAGTGACACACTAACATTTGTCCCAAAAAGTTTTCCCCCTAAACAAGACTCTCAAAACCCTTATGGCTACATTGTGGATGCCACTGAATAAGAAGGAGATGATCCTCAATTTATAGAAGTCTAAAACTTTTTCCTCCAAGAAAAAGAATTAGCCAAACATGGAAGAATTATATTTTCTTTTTTGTAAAAGAAAAAATTAATTATGGTAAGTACATTGCCCTTCCTTCAAGAAATAGGAGAACCAAATATGGTAAGAAAATCAGGACAAATACCTAGGAGGAATAAGATAGAGCATCACAAAGGATTGTTGGGTGATTGAGATGTGATGATTAAGATCCCTTCACCATTAATTAGAGGTCTCGGTTCGAGCTTTAAAATGAAAAATCATGATAAGAAGTATTTTCCTCTTTAATACTCCATCCAGTCCACTTTATTTGATTTTTTTGGTATTTCTTTTGTGGTCTATAATATTAGATTTTTTTTTTAGATATCAAGAAGGAATTAACTTCTTTTTTTCAAAGTTGCACTTGTAGTAAAAAGGCGAGGAGTATTTGTTATATTTTCAATGAACAAATTAAGGTTAATATGGTCAATTTTATTGTTAATTAATATTAAAAGGTGAATTCCTTAATATGTGTGAAAACAACAAAAAAAAAATTAATTAAAATAGACCGGAGGGAGTAAATCTTCTGGAGCGTGCCAAATTAATAAATTAGACAGGTCCCAAACAAAATATGATTTTTTTTAGAAAAAAGAATAAGATGGGGCCAGCCATGGGCGAAGCTACATTGTCATAAGAGTGGTCAATTGACCACCCTTCATTGAAAAATTACGTTGTGTATATAGGTAAAATATTGAACACCCTTTGTCGGAGAATTTTTTCACTTCTTTCAAATTTGAACACTCTTGGATAAATTTCTGGTTTCGCCACTGGGCCAGCTAGCCGTATAGCTACAACATTACTAGTATAACTCGTGCAGTTTAACAGTCAATAAAGGTTCCTGGGAGAACTTCAACTTTTGATTATTTATTCACAACTCATATCTCAGTTGTTAGTGTATGATTAAATATAAAGGTCTTACTTTCAATTTAATTGATTTAGTTGTGTAAAATTCAACTCTCCACTTAGAGAGCTGTCACATCAATCGGAATAAGCATTGTGTAGGAATAGTACTTGTTTTACCAACCAAATGTTCCAACTACATAAGCAACATATTTCACAGACTCATAGTCATGCACACATTGCAATCGTATAATAAACACGCACATATAAAGAAATCAACTTCATAATTATACTTTTATCTGTGGGCTGTTGAAGCTCCATCCTTACACAAGTATCATGTTGGATTTGTTGGATTTTGTTGATTAATAACAAAAGAAGTGTGAATGGAAAATGGTGGGAAAAGAAATGCAGGGAAGTGAAATTTTGAATGAGTTCACTAATGCACTTTGTCTCTCATTGGTAGAAGGAAAAAAAATCTTTGTGTATATAAAGAGAAGCCCATCTTTTAGCTCTTAAAGAGCTAAGAAGAAGGCAAACCTCGCGCCGTCGTCGTCGTTGCTCGCTCGGCTCGGCTTCGGCTTCGGATTCGGATTCAGATTTGTCAAAGATTGATTGATTAATCTTTTTGGACAAAATTCTTTTAAATATTTAATTAAATTAATTAAAGAAAATTCAATCCGGAATAACCCATGACCCGTGACCCGGTCCGGTCCGGCCCGTTTTTCTTTCCCGGATTATTTTAAATCCATTTTAAATTTCCCGCAAAATTTCCAACAGCCATGGCTGTTCTGAAACAGTGTCACACCTGTTCCAACAGCCATGGCTGTTCTGAAAGGTTGCAAACCTTTTCAGAAACAACACCGAAATTGGCTATAAATACACCTTCAAATCCCAGAATATTTACTTACGAAATTTTCTGATAATCTTCTTCTTCTTCTTCTGCACAAAAACTCCAGTGTGTTTTGCAGCCTTCGAGTGGTTCGCTGTTCATCGGCGTTTTGGTACCAATACTCCGGTGAGTTAAATCGTTCTATCCTGGGAGGATATATTCCAAAACCTCGGGCACTTGAGGGGAATAATTTCCTTAAGGACACACTGTGTATTCAGTGGGCTCGATTTGTTCCTTCAACGTTTCAAAAATTATTTTGAAGTTCGAATATTATTTTTCAGAATTGTTTCTACTAACTTTCTGTTTTATTTTTCAGAAAGATTACTGTTTTATTTACTTACAGCAATACAGATATATAACAATCTTAAGAAAATTATATTTATTATATTCTGTATTCTGTCTGAATTTTACTATTCTGATTTGAAGATATAAAAACTTCATCAGGGTATTGAAATTCAGAAAACGATTTGAAGAACATAAAAACTTCATCGTTTTTCTGTAAAACAGTATATAAAAATCTTAGTTGTATTTATTACGTACTGTTTATTGGTTACAGTATTATTTACTGTTTTGGTTTTGCCATTAATTGATTTCTTCTGTTATTGACAGTAAGAAATGGCAAATGAAAATGGAAATCCTTCTGCGACTGTTGGTGCAACGACGATAGCCTCGTCAAGCCGCACTGTTGTTCCTCCGGCTGAGAAACCGGGGAAATTTTTTGGAACCAACTTCAAAGGATGGCAGCAAAGGGTGTTCTTCTGGCTTACCACACTTGGTATGCAGAAATTCACTAGTGAAGAACCTCCAGTGCCTGCTGCGGACATGCCGGATAAATTCATGGTTGTTGAGGCATGAAAGCAGGCAGATTTTCTTTGCAAAGGCTATATCTTAAGTGCTTTAGAAGATGACTTGTACAATGTGTACAATGCAATGAATACTTCAAAAGAATTATGGGACGCACTTGAGAAGAAGTACAAGACAGAAGATGCATGCTTGAAGAAGTTCGTGGTTGCCAAGTTTCTAGACTATAAAATGATAGACAGCAAAACTGTGGGAACCCATGTTCAGGAGCTTCAACTTATTTTTCACGACCTTATAGCTGAAGGTATGGTCGTGAATGAAGCATTTCAAGTAGCTGCTATGGTTGAAAAATTGCCTCCTTCGTGGAGAGATTTCAAGAACTATCTGAAGCACAAACGCAAAGAAATGAAGTTGGAAGATCTTGTGATATGTCTAAAGATCGAGGAAGACAACAAAACAGCCGAGAATAAGTCTCGTGGAAATTCAACGATCATGGGAGCTAATATCGTTGAAGAGACTGCTCCAAAAAGTAAGAAGAGGAAGAGGTCTTCTGGACAAACTAAGGAGCAGAACAAAAAGAAATTCAAGGGCAGCTGCTACAATTGTGGAAAAGTCGGTCACAAAAGCCCAGATTGTCGTCTCCCGAAAAAGGATAAGAAGAAGGGACAAGCCAACATAGTGGAGAAGAATAATGAGATTGATGATCTTTGCGCAATGCTTTCAGAATGCAATTTAGTTGGAAATCCGAAGGAGTGGTGGATTGACTCCGGAGCCACTCGACATGTTTGTGATGTCAAAGAAGCATTTGCGACTTACTCTACTGCTGGTCCGGAAGAAGAAATTTCCATGGGAAATAATGCAACAGCCAAGATTGAAGGTTATGGGAAGATATTCCTGAAGATGACTTCCGGCAAGGTGTTAAGCTCAACAACGTTCTTCATGTTCCTACTATTAGGAAGAATTTAGTTTCTACTTCTTTACTTGTAAAGAATGGATTCAAATGTGTATTTGTTTCTGATAAAGTTGTTGTAAGCAAGAACGAAATGTATGTTGGAAAAGGCTACCTCACGGAGGGCCTTTTCAAACTCAATGTAATGGTTGTTGACAGTATGAATAAAATTTTAGCTTCTTCTTAGTTATTGGAGTCAAATGATTTATGGCATATTCGTTTAGGACATGTCAATTATAAAACCTTTCGGAAATTAATTAATTTAGAAGTATTGCCTAAATTCGAGTGTAATAAATCGAAATGTCAAATATGTGTTGAATCTAAGTTTGTAAAACATCCTTATAAGTCTGTTGAAAGGAATTCAAATCCTTTAGACTTAATTCATACTGACATTTGCGATATGAAGTCGACACCATCTCGAGGTGGGAAAAGTATTTTATTACTTTTATTGACGATTGCACTAGATATTGTTATGTTTATTTGCTTAATAGTAAGGGTGAAGCAATTAAGCATTTAAGCAATACAAGAATGAAGTAGAAAATCAATTGAATAAAAAGATCAAAATGATTAAAAGTGATCGAGGTGGAGAATATGAATCTCCGTTTGAAAAAATTTGTTCGGAATATGGAATTATCCATCAAACTACTGCACCTTACACACCTCAATCCAACGGAATTGCGGAAAAGAACAATCGAACATTAAAAGAAATGATGAATTCTTTATTAATAAGTTCCAGATTACCGCAGAGTTTGTGGGGGGAAGCTATCCTTACAGCTAACCGAATTCTCAATAGAGTACCCCACAGCAAAACGCAATCTATTCCATATGAAAAATGGAAAGGAAGAAAACCCAACTTGAAATATTTCAAAGTGTGGGGGTGTCTAGCAAAGGTATAGGTTCCTTTACCTAAAAGGGTTAAAATTGGACCAAAAACAGTAGATTGCGTTTTTATTGGATATGCTACAAATAGTAAAGCATGTCGATTTTTGGTTCATAAATCTGATAATCCCGAGAATCATGTTAATACGGTAATGGAACCAGATAATGCTGAATTCTTTGAAAGCATTTATCCGTATAAAACTGAAAGCGAGTCGTTAAGTGAAAAACCTAAACGACCTCGGGAAGAACCAAAGGAAAATACTCCAAGTATAGAAGA
>NW_017679841.1:6120-8467 GCF_001879085.1 Nicotiana attenuata | reverse complement strand
GTCCGCAGAAGCGGACAGGCGGTCGCAGAAGCGGGTTTGGCCAGGAGGTGAGCTTCCGCAGAAGCGGAAATTTGTGTCGCAGAAGCGGCCCTCGAGTTTTAATGAAATTCCGCATAAGCGGACAAAAACCGCAGAAGCGGTTGCGCGGAAGCGGGCGTGGGGACCGCAGAAGCGGAAACCCCTGAAGCCAGTAGGAGTTTTATATTCATTTTGTTCCGCGAGGGTTATGTTATTTCCACCATTTTTAAGCGAGCTTGGGAGCTATTGGACGGAATTGAAGGGGGATTTCGACTAGGTGTGATTGGAGGTAAGTCCCTTGGCCTAAATACATGGAACTTTGATAGATTTAACATGGAAATTAGTTGAAATTCTTCAAAAAGGGGTAAAGCTAGGGCTTGAGTTTTTGATATTTTAAATTGGGATTTGATAGGCCATTTGAGCTCGGATTTGGGAGTTCTTGGTATGTATGAACTCGTGGCGAGACGAGGAATCCGGTAATGTGAGTTTTGTAATTTTTCGAGAAGTGGGCCCGGGGCTCGGGTTTTGCTAGTTTTGAGATTTTTGCTATATTTTGATTGTTTTCGATTGGGTATTGTTCCCTTGGCATAGTGTGATATATTCGCTCTGATTTTGGTTAGATTCAACGCACGTGGAGGCCGATTGGAGGGCAAAGGCGTCGCGGGCTAGAGATTTCGCCGGTTCGAGGTGAGTAATACTTGTAAATGATATCCTGAGGGTTTGAATCCCCGGATTTGCACATCATAGTGCTAATTGAGGTGACTTGCACGCCGGATACGAGCGTGGGGTAGAGCACCGTTGGGGATTGTGACTTGGTCCGTCCCGATTGATGAAATTACCACGTATTTGACTGGAAATTATTTGTTATCACTGCTACTTGGGCTGATTGCCATGTTTGGGCTTCGTGCCAACTATGTGAATCCTTCAGGGATTGATATCACCGTTTTCGCATCATTTTTGCATACTATTTTATCTCGGTCCAGGGTTTTAATACCAATTTGCAAACTCAGCCATTTTTTTTCTAAGATTTGTGAACTTAAACAACATTTATTGACGTTTTGAGCTGACAACTGTTATTTTAATATTGCCCAAGTGGCTTATGTGCATTTCTGGACTGAGCATGGATCGGGCTGCGCGCCGCAGCAGTGTTATAGTGATTTCTGGATATATGGTTGGCTCGGGCTGCGCGCCGCAGCGGTACTGTACTGATATTGAGGCCGAGGTCCTGGTTGATGCCACGAGATGGCTTGATTATTGCGCTTGGGCTGTAGGAGCCCCTCCGAAGTCTGTACACACCCCCAGTGAGCGCCGTCGACGTAATATATATATATGGTTGGCTCGGACTGCACGCCGCAGTGGGTACCTGAGTGTACCGGTATTTGTATATGGTTGGCTCGGACTACACGCCGCAGTGAGTACCTGAGTGTAACGGTATTTGTATATGGTTGGCTCGGACTGCACGCCGCAGTGGGTACCTGAGTGTACCGGTCATATGCATTGCATTTCACTCATGCAGTGGTTCCTGTTTGTATTACGTGTCATGACATTCAGCACTCTCATTTCACTGGCATCCATGCTACTTCTTTTACTGTTTACCAGATACCCTGGTGTTATTTGTTAATGGAGTGTTGTGCCCGAGGGGCTGACTTACGTGCTGACTTGCACTATCTGTTTCGCATTCATTTGCTTAACTGTTGAAAAAGATATTTTCAAAAGAGGTTTGTAACTGAGCCCAGATAGATTTTCTAAAGGATTTCACGGTTTTACTGTTTTCTCAAAGGGTTGCACTGTTCTATATAGCATGATGGAGTGCCTTTCGTGATTTCTTGCTGCTCAGTTATTATTTACCTTTATTACTCACTGAGTTGGAGTACTCACTTTACTCCCTGCACCTCGCGTGCAGATGCAGGTATTGGTTACCCGGTAGCGGGTTTGAGCTGGTTGAGGATTTGCTATCGTAGTTGAGCAAGGTGACCGCCGGCGTTTGTGGCACTGGTCTTCGTCTTTTGATTCTAAACTTTATTCTGTATATTATTGACCCTGTGGTCGTGTTCAGACTTCCCTAGATGCTCGTGACTTGTGACACCCCGGTCGGGCTGTGTTGGGTCGTATATATATCGTTTGTTATTGTCATTAAGTTGTAATTATCTAATCATTTATGTTTTAAAAAAAAGGTTTGAAAGAGGCGTTGTTGTTCTGTTGGCTGGCCTTGTCTTCACGAGAGTCGCCATCACGACCGGGGTTGGAAATTGGGTAGTGACAAGTGGTATCAGAGCCTAGGTTACTAGGTCTTACGAGTCATGAGCAGGTTTAGTAGAGTCTCGCGGAT
>NW_017679841.1:0-3718 GCF_001879085.1 Nicotiana attenuata | reverse complement strand
GAAGAAGAAGAAGAAGAAGAAGAAGAAGAAGAAGAAGAAGAAGAAGAAGAAGAAGAAGAAGAAGAAAACGAAGGAGGAGAAGGAGGAGGAGAAAGGGGGCTGAAGTTGTTTAAAAAGTGGGTACAAGTTAAAACTTTTTTTAAAAAAATGGGTATAGGTTAAATGGGTGTGACAATCTGCCCCGTCGTATCAGGTATTTCTGCCCCGTTTTCCTCATTTATTACTTCTTCATGTTTCACTACCGGTATGTGGTGAGTTAGAGTTGATTCGGATTGGTTTTGATAAGAAATGAGACACTTAGTCTCTTTTAAGAAGGCTTAATTGGAAAAGTCAACCGGACATTGACTTATGAGTTATAGGGCTCGGTTGTGATTTCCGGTGATTCGGTTAGCTTCGGGGGATGATTTGTGACTTGGGAGTGTGATCTGAATTGATTTTGGAGGTCCGGTGTAGAATTAGGCTTGAATTGGCGAAGTTAGCATTTTGGCGAAATCCGGTTGATATGTGAGATTTTGATCCGAGGGTCGGAATGGAATTCCGAGAGTTGCTGTAGCTTCGTTAAGTGATTTTGGATATGTGTGCAAATTTTCAGGTCATTCGGACATCGTTTGGTCGGGTTTTTGATCGAAAGTGCATTTCGGAAATTCTTGAAGAACTTAGGCTTGAATTCAATGTGAATTGATGATTTTAGTGTTGTTAGGTGTGTTTTGATGATTGGAGCAAGTTCGTATGATGTTTTAAGACATGTTGGTGCTTTTGGTTGAGGTCCCGGGGGCCTCGGGGTGATTTCGGATGGCTATCGGGATGAAATTCAAGTTGAGGAAATGGCAGATTTTGCTGGTATCTGGTATGTTCACTTCTGCGGAAATGGACTGCATAAGCGGTTCCGCAGAAGCGTAGTCTTGGTCGCAAAAGCGGTCTGGAGTGGAGTTGGGCAGTTCCGCAGAAGCGGAACACTTTTCGCTTAAGCGAGTCCGCAGAAGCGGACAGGCGGTCGCAGAAGCGGGTTTGGCCAGGAGGTGAGCTTCCGCAGAAGCGGAAATTTGTGTCGCAGAAGCGGCCCTTGAGTTTTAATGAATTTAGCATAAGCGGACAAAAACCGCAGAAGCGGTTGCGCGGAAGCGGGCGTGGGGACCGCAGAAGCGGAAACCCCTGAAGCCAGTAGGAGTTTTATATTCATTTTGTTCCGCGAGGGTTATGTTATTTCCACCATTTTTAAGCGAGCTTGGGAGCTATTGGACGGAATTGAAGCTCGACTAGGTGTGATTGGAGGTAAGTCCCTTGGCCTAAATACATGGAACTTTGATAGATTTAACATGGAAATTGGTTGAAATTCTTCAAAAAGGGGTAAAGCTAGGGCTTGAGTTTTTGATATTTTAAATTGGGATTTGATAGGCCATTTGAGCTCGGATTTGGGAGTTCTTGGTATGTATGAACTCGTGGCGAGACGAGGAATCCGGTAATGTGAGTTTTGTAATTTTTCGAGAAGTTGTCCCGGGGCTCGGGTTTTACTAGTTTCGAGATTTTTGCTATATTTTGATTGTTTTCGATTGGGTATTGTTCCCTTGGCATAGTGTGATGTATTCGCTCTGATTTTGGTTAGATTCGACGCACGTGGAGGCCGATTGGAGGGGCAAAGGCGTCGCGGGCTAGAGATTTCGCCGGTTCGAGGTGAGTAATACTTGTAAATGATATCCTGAGGGTTTGAAACCCCGGATTTGCACATCATAGTGCTATATTGAGGTGACTTGCACGCCGGATACGAGCGTGGGGTAGAGCACCGTTGGGGATTGTGACTTGGTCCGTCCCGATTGATGAAATTACTACGTATTTGACTGGAAATTATTTGTTATCACTGCTATTTGGGCTGATTGCCATGTTTGGGCTTTGTGCCAACTATGTGAATCCTTCAGGGATTGATATCACTGTTTTCGCATCATTTTTGCATACTATTTGATCTCGGTCCAGGGTTTTAATACCAATTTGCAAACTCAGCCATTTTTTTCTAAGATTTGTGAACTTAAACAACATTTATTGACGTTTTGAGCTGAGAACTGTTATTTTAATATTGCCCAAGTGGCTTATGTGCATTTCTGGACTGAGCATGGATCGGGCTGCGCGCCGCAGCAGTGTTATAGTGATTTCTGGATATATGGTTGGCTCGGGCCGCGCGCCGCAGCGGTACTGTACTGATATTGAGGCCGAGGGCCTGGTTGATGCCACGAGATGGCTTGATTATTGCGCTTGGGCTGTAGGAGCCCCTCCGGAGTCTATACACACCCCCAGTGAGTGTCGTCGACGTTAAATACATGGTTGGCTCGGACTGCACGCCGCAGTGGGTACCTGAGTGTACCGGTCATATGCATTGCATTGCACTCATGCATTGGTTCCTGTTTGTATTACGTGTCATGACATTCAGCACTCTCATTTCACTGGCATCCATGCTACTTCTTGTACTGTTTACCAGATACCCTGGTGTTATTTGTTAATGGAGTGTTGTGCCCAAGGGGCTGACTTACGTGCTGACTTGCACTATCTGTTTCGCATTCATTTGCTTAACTGTTGAAAAAGATATTTTCAAAAGAGGTTTGTAACTGAGCCCAGATAGATTTTCTAAAGGATTTCACGGTTTTACTGTTTTCTCAAAGATTTGTACTGTCCTATATAGCATGATGGAGTGCTCTTACGTGATTTCTTGCCTCTCAGTTATTATTTACTCTTATTACCACTGAGCTGGAGTACTCACTTTACTCCCTGCACCTCGCGTGCAGTTGCAGGTATTGTTCACCCGGTAGCGGGTTTGAGCTGGTTGAGGATTTGCTATCGTAGCTGAGCAAGGTGACCGCCGGCGTTCGCGGCACCGGACTTTGTCTTTTGATTCTAAACTTTATTCTGTATATTATTGACCTTGTGGTCGTGTTCAGACTTCCCTAGATGCTCGTGACTTGTGACACCTCGGTCGGGCTGTGTTGGGTCGTATATATATCGTTTGTTATTGTCATTAAGTTGTAATTATCTAATCATTTATGTTTTAAAAAAAAAGGTTTGAAAGAGGCGTTGTTGTTCTGTTGGCTGGCCTTGTCTTCACGAGAGGCGCCATCACGACCGGGTTTGGAAATTGGGTCGTGACAAGTGGTATCATAGCCTAGGTTACTAGGTCTCACGAGTCATGAGCAGGTTTAGTAGAGTCTCGCGGATCGGTACGGAGACGTCTGTATTTATCCTCGAGAGGCTGCAGAACCTTTAGGAAAAACTTCCCATTCTTGGTACTCTTATCGTGCATACTTGATTCAGCTTGAGATATAACTCTTGAAATTCCTTCCACATGTCTATATGCGCACATGATCCGCTCAGTAATATAGTATGCCTTGATGGTTTGTGATTACCCCGATCGAGGGGCGAGATGTGATCTTCGTGGGTATGTTGGGCCAGTCTGGAGGACTTGAGGCCGGTATCCTTGCCTATGGCTTGAGCGCCGAGGTGCTGATTGTGTGAACAAGTGTTTTGAACTTGTATGTTCGGTATTGTCCTTATTAGCCGGAATGGCGGTTGGATATCCATGTGATGAGTATGTTAGTACTGCGGGATGTATCTATATGACTTGGTAGTGACGACGAAGTCGGCTGGATAATAAATGAACTATTAAGTGTTTGATTCCTATTATGACTTGATGTGTAGCCCGTAATTATGGGCGCGTGAAGATATTTTCGTGCCTCCT
>NW_017679840.1:13210-15454 GCF_001879085.1 Nicotiana attenuata | reverse complement strand
ATGGAATTGGTCCATCAGGAAAGAGGTACAACTGAGGAGGTTCCCACTCCTACACCAAAAAGATCCAAGACTTCTACAAAGAAGTCTTCAGAACCTGTATCTGCTGAACCCTCCCCGGCTAAAAGAACCAGGTCTGCAGTCAAAGGAAAACAAGTGAAAGTTCCTGAAGAAGAAGAAAAAGCATGGAGTGGAGAGGAAGAAGAAGAGGAATATAAAAAAGAACAGGACAGATTTGTCCTTTTTGGCAGGAGAAAAATACTGAAAGGATGAATTCTGAAAGATCTGGAGGAGCCAGGCATGAAAAGATTGGTTGATGCCCTAGATGCACAGGGGTGGAAGGACATGGTTCTTCAACTGGATGGCAGGCTGGCAAGGAAAGAGCTGATCGAGTTTATGGCAAATGCCACTGTGGTGAATGGGGTTGTTACAAGCTTGGTGAGGGGAGTAGAGGTGCAGTTTGATGCACCTAAATTGGGCAGAATTCTAGACATACCCTGTGAGGGATATGATGACTATACTAGGCAAAGGTGGCCTTGTCTAGATTCTCTCCCTTCTGCTCTCCAAATCACCAGAAATTTCTGTGATACCAAGTCTGCTGAAGAAGTGCTTGAGGCTAGGTTTGTGCAAAAGAGTGAGATGAAGCCTGAGCGCAAGGTGCTCTTTGAGTTTGTGAACAAGTGTTTGCTGCCCAGACAGGAGAGAAGGCACACTGCAAATTATATGGACCTGGTCCTTCTGGAGTGTCATGTGAGAGGAAAGCAGATTAACTGGCCTGCTTTCATTGTCAAGCTGCTGGATAGAGTCATCAATGGCTCCAAGGCTCATGCCACACCTTATGGGTTTATACTGACAACTGTCTTGGCCAAGTTAGATGTGCCATTGAAAAAGTGGGAGATGGCCTCTAGCAAAGAGCACTTTGGAATCAAAACTCTGCAAGCTTGTGACTATCTGCTAAGTGTAGCCCCAGTTGAACCTGGTTCATCCTTGAAGACTCCTGTGAACAACAAAGTTAAGGCATTGGTTCTAGAGTGTGAAACAAAAAATGCAGAAATTTCTAGGCTCCAGGCTCGCATTGCTGAACTAGAAAGTGAAAGAAATGGCCTCAAAGCTGAGCTAGCAAAGGAAAAGGAAAAGAGTGAAGGGATGCTCCAAACAATGCTTAATCTTCTTCAATCCCAGCCCTCTAGTTCCTCCAAGCCCTTGAACCAGTTTAGAAACCCCCTCAGTGACCCAGATTCGGGACTTTTCTCTATTTTTTGCTCATGGTTGGATGTTTGTTTTTCTTTTTGTGGTCTGTTTTGTAGAAACACCTCCTAATCAATGACAATGTGCTTTATTTTCTCTTGTTTTATGAAACTTCTGATCTTAATAGCTAAATTTCTTGTGAAGTTGATTATTGATTCACTGAATCATGTTTTCACTTGCAGTTGCCCCAGTGGCCATGAGTAATAATAACATCTGGGATTCATATAATATGCAACTTTTCGATGATGCCAAAAGGGGGAAGAGATATTGTGCTTTACTTTGTATTCTGAAATAAAGTGATATTTATAACCTGATTAAACCTAGTCCTTAATGATAAGTTAAATTAAAGTGTGATAATTAAGCTGAGTTCCACAGGGTCTCTGATCAATAAAAGCACCGCGTTTGTCATCATCAAAAAGGGGGAATTTGTTGGCCCAAGTTCAGATGAAGTTTTGAAGATTAACAAAATGAACTTAGTCATGAACCAGGTCCATCATGTGAGACAGACACAGTGTTGATATACTTATACATATGACATACGTGTGAAGATAAGTCTCAAGAGTCAGCAACAATATCATCTGAGTTGATCGAAAATGTTGCACATGATAAGGTGTTGAAGTCTCCTTATGTGAAGAGAACTACATCCGGATCAAGAATAAGGATTGGAGTTTGAATTGTTCTAGGACTCGAATTTGATGAAGGATCAGCAATTCGAGTTTTAATCAAACTCTGATTACTAACTCTATAAATAATAATGATTGTTCCTTTTTTACAGGGATTGCACAAACGCAGAAGTGAAACTAATTTGAAGAGCAAAATAGCAAGGCTTTTTGCAAGCAATTTACGTGAGATTCAAGTGTGCATTCCTGAAGCTACTTGGACAAGATAGAAGAACCAATTCCATTGTGTCTTTCTTTTAATCTAGTTCAATTGTAGTAGGTGTTTTTAAAGTTTGTTACCTTTTCTAGTCTTTTCTATAGAAGCAATTTGTAATTAGGT
>NW_017679840.1:0-9380 GCF_001879085.1 Nicotiana attenuata | reverse complement strand
GGCAGAATAGTAGCCCTATGCAATGCGAGAATGCAGATGGAGACAGTGCGTAGTCTCGGAAGGCAGAATGGTAGCCTTATGCAATGCAAGAAATGCAGATGGAGGTAGGGCTTAACCTCGGAAGGCAGAATAGTAGCCTTATGCAATTATGGAGATAGAGCTTAGTCTCGGAAGGCAGAATAGTAGCCTTATGCAATGCAAGAAATGCAGATGGAGGTAGAGCTTAACCTCGTAAGGCAGAATAGTAGCCGTATGCAATTATGGAGACAGATCTTAGTCTCGGAAGGCAGAATAGTAGCCTTATGCAATGCAGAAAATAAAGGCGAATAATAATGAAATCTCTTAGCTGATAAATGATAGCTGATAGCGGATTGCTGTATTGTGGTTGCTGGGGATGTCTCGTACGGATAGCAATCGTAAATAGGCGATGATTCTGAGAGTTGTATTCCTGAAAAAGTATGAGTATGTAATCGTATCTGATGATTTTATGTCTTGGGTGCCTGCATCTAAAGAAAAATCGTGAGTTTTGTAAAGGGGGAAGGTTAGTCCCTCTTCCCGTGGACCTCGCTTGTTTTGCTCGGCTCTTGTTTTTATTGGGGTAGCGTTGCTAAACAAAGCAATTTTGATAGTAGTCATGCATGATTTAGTAAAAGTGTAACGTAAATACATAAAAAAATAGTTTTCTTTTAGGTGAACCGATGACTGCGACGCGGTTCAAGACATTGCAACCTCTCTCGCTCCGGAATTTTGAGGGTCCTCCTCAAAATTCTGCCCCAGTTTACTGGGCTGGTGCTTCTGACGGCTGTGTGTTGGTGAATGGCTGAAGATCAACTTCGCAATTTTGAGGGTCCTCCTCAAAATTTTGCCCCAGTTTCCAATAGCGGGGGAAATGAAATTTTTTTATTGAATTGTGATCGAACCCATAAGGCTGCCTACGTATCCCCTCTTAAACGGGAATCAGGTCAGACGTATTTCAAATTACATAATGATATCATAAATGGTTACACATAGTATCGCTTGACTGCATCTGAGTTGATTAGTTTTGGCCAAACTTCTCCGTCCATTTCTGCGAGTATGAGGGCTCCTCCTGTTAGGACCCGGTGAACCACGTACGAACCCTGCCAGTTGGGAGAGAATTTCCCCTTGGCTTCATCTTGATGTTGGAAGATTTTATTCAATACTAGCTGTGAATCGTCTCGGCTTGACTCTTTTGTTGAAGGCTCTGGACATTCTGTTCTGATAAAGTTGACCATGGCAAACTGCATTCACTCGTTTTCCATTTATAAGAGCTAACTGCTCGTATCGACTTTTTACCTATTCTGCATCGTCGAGTTCTGCTTCCTGTATGATCCTCAGGGAGGGAATTTCTAGCTCGGCGGGAATGACCGCTTCTGTACCATAAACCAGCGTATAGGGAGTTGCCCCGATTGATGTGCGAACTGTGGTGCGGTACCCCAGTAAAGCAAATAATAGCTTCTCGTGCCACTACTTATGTTTTTCTATCATTTTCCTTAGTATCTTTTTGATATTCTTATTGGCGGATTCTACGGCTCCATTCATCTGAGGTCTGTAAACTGTAGAATTCTTATGTTTGATCCTGAAAGTTTCACACATGGCTTTCATCAAGTCACTATTGAGATTGGAACCATTATCAGTGATGATTGACTCCGAAATTCCGAACCGACAAACAATGCGATCGCGGACAAAGTCTACCACGACTTTCTTAGTCACTGCCTTGTAAGAAACTGCTTCAACCCATTTGGTGAAATAATCAATTGACACTAGAATGAACCTGTGTCTGTTTGATGCGGCAGGCTCGACAGGTCCGATAACATCCATTCCCCAAGCGGCGAACGGCCATGGCGAACTTGTTGCATTGAGCTTATTAGGAGGCACCTTTATCATATCTGCATGTATCTGACAGCGATGGCACTTTCGAACGTACTGGATGCAGTCTGTCTCCATAGTCATCCAAAAATAACCAGCTCGGAGTATTTTCTTGGTTAAGACAAAACCGTTCATATGTGGGTCGTAGGTCCCTGCATGAATTTCTTCCAATAGCCTGGATGCTTCCTTTGCGTCGACACACCTTAATAATCCCAAATCGGGAGTCCTCCTGTACAGGATTCCTCCACTGTGAAAGAAATTGTTGGATAACCTTCGAAGTGTGCGCTTCTGAGTAGCGTTTGCAAGTTCTGGATATTCCCCTGTGGCTAAATATTCCTTGATATCATGAAACCAAGGTTTTCCGTCGGCTTCTACTTCGACATGAGCATAATAAGCTGGCTGAATATGGATTTTCACAGGAATATGGTTAATGAAATTTGTGTCTGGGTGCTGTATCATGGACGATAGGGTAGCCAATGCGTCGGCGAACTCATTCTGGACTCTAGGGACATGCTGAAACTCTGTCTTTGTGAATCTCTTCCTCAACTCTTGTACGTGATGCAGATAAGGGAGTATCTTGGAATTCTTGGTTGCCCATTCTTCTCGAACCTGACGTGTAAGCAGGTCTGAATCCCCAATCACTAGCAACTCCTGAATGTTCATGTCGATAGCCAACTTGAGCCCTAAGATGCAGGCTTCGTATTTGGCCAGGTTGTTGGTGCATGGGAATCTGAGGTTCGCAGACACCGGATAATGCTGACCGGTTTCTGATACTAGGACTGCTCCTATGACAACTCCTTTGAAGTTTACTGCTCCATCAAAAAACATTCTCCAACCGTCATAGGATTCTGCGATATCTTCTCCTATGAAGGATACCTTCTCATCAGGAAAATACGTCTTCAGAGGCTCGTATTCTCCATCCACAGGGTTTTCAGCGAGGTGATCTGCTAATGCCTGTCCTTTGATTGCTTTCTAAGTCACGTATATGATGTCGAATTCACTCAGCAGGATTTGCCATTTGACCAGCTTTCCAGTGGGCATGGGCTTCTGAAAGATGTACTTCAGCGGATCCATTCTTGATATAAGATACGTAGTATAGACACAGAAATAGTGCCTCAGCTTCTGAGCTACCCAAGTCAGAGCACAACAAGTGCGTTCCAACAGAGAATACCGGGCCTCGTACGGGGTGAACTTCTTGCTGAGATAATAGATGGCCTGTTCCTTCCTCCCCGTTTCGTCATGTTGCCCAAGAACGCAACCGAACGCTCCATCCAACACTGCAAGGTAGAGTAGTAGGGGTCTACCTGGTTCAGGTGGAACCAAAACTGGTGGTGTTGACAGGTACTCCTTGATTCTGTCGAAGGCTTTCTGACAATCATCAGTCCATTTGGTAGCGGCATCCTTCTTCAGCATCTTAAAGATCGGCTCACAAATGACAGTGGACTGAGCTATGAACCGGCTGATGTAGTTAAGTCTTCCCAAGAAACTCATAACTTCTTTCTTGTTCTTTGGTGGTGGCAATTCTTGGATGGATTTAACCTTTGATGGATCCAGTTCTATTCCTCGGCGACTCACAATGAACCCAAGTAGTTTTCCGGCGGGAACCCCGAATGCACACTTGGCGGGGTTCAGCTTCAGATTGTACCTTCTCAGTCTGTTGAAGAACTTCCTCAGATCTTCCATGTGGTCAGTGGCTCTTTTGGATTTGATGATGACGTCGTCTACATATACCTCGATCTCTTTGTGTATCATGTCATGGAAAATAGTAGTCATGGCCCTCATGTAGGTGGCCCCAGCATTCTTTAACCCGAATGGCATCATCTTGTAACAATACATTCCCCACGGCGTAATGAAAGCGGTTTTCTCCGCGTCTTCCTCATCCATCCATATCTGATGATACCCAGCAAAACAATCGACCAATGACTGCAGTTCATGCTTGGCACAGTTGTCAATTAGAATGTGTATGTTTGGCAAGGGGAAGTCGTCCTTCGGACTGGCCCGGTTGAGGTCCCGGTAGTCGACACAGACTCTAACCTTCCCGTCCTTCTTAGGTACTGGCACAATATTGGCTAACCACGTTGGATACTCTACTACTCTGAGAACCTTGGCTTTGACTTGCTTGGTGACTTCTTCCTTGATTTTCAAACTCATGTCAGGTTTAAACTTCTTGAGCTTCTGCTTTACCGGGGGACATGTTGGATCGGTTGGCAATTTGTGAGCTACAATAGATGTACTGAGACCAGTCATATCATCATACGACCAGGCGAATATGTCCTCATATTCCCTTAGGAATTCCGTGTACTCTTCCTTTTCTGATGGTGACAGATGAACATTGATGCGCGCTTCTTTAACATTTTCTGTATCTCCCAAGTAAAAAACCTCAGTCTTGTCCAAGTTAGACTTAGGTCTATTCTCGAAATCCTCAACCTCTTTAACAACCTCTTCTGGTATATCATCTTCTTACGAGTCTATATCTGTTTGTTGCGTTGTCTCGTTGCATGTCACAATCGTCGGTTCATCAAGATAAGTAGTAGTAATGCTATTTAAGTAAAGTAATGAGAGAAAATAATAAGAGAGAGATTTGTAAGAAAATGAAATACTTTAATAAATTCCATAAGTGTTTTGAACATTAGAGCTCTTTCTTGTGAAAAATAAAATGCAAAAGGAAAATAAACTAGTAAAGCAAAATAATGCGTGGTGCTTTGTTCAGCCTTGCTACCCCGAGGCACGCCGGGCTCTGGTGGTTCTGACAGTCCAATTGTTGAGGCGTGCTCCTCTGCTTACAGCCTGTATAGAAGGGCCTTCCTCCCCCTCCTCCTCAAAAATGACATAAAAGCCCATATCATCCTCTTCTAAGAACAAATTCCTCATTGCTGCTAATGCTTCCTCTTCTTCTGACCCATAGATGACTTCCGTTGGTTGAAAAGTCTGTTCCAGACGGGGTATCGACTGCTCCAATGGATAGTAAGAGCCGTGCCAGGGTGGCGACCAATCCTTGAATTCTTTCCAGGTATATTCATATCCCAAACCACAAGTGGTACCATATTTCTTCAGCTCGATAGGTTTGGTGATTCCCTGGAGGTTCTTGCCGAGTCCCTTGCCAGGTACATATCCGCTCCAGTTCAGTATACTTTCAATCTTGTTATCCCACCATTTATCCTTGTCCACGGCGTTGACTCGCTCAATGTGATGGTAAGTTTCTCCGCCTATCTTCCTTCTTCCTCCGATTGCCGGGATTGTCTGGCGACTGTATATGGTATTGCTACCGTCACCGTGAATAATCACCTCTTGGTGATTCCACTCAAACTTCACTGCCTGGTGTAGGGTTGATGCTACAGCCCTAGCGACATGAATCCAAGGTCGTCCCAGAAGTAAGTTGTAAGATGTTGGGACATCTATTACTTGAAAGTCAACGTCGAACCAAGTCAGTCCCATTTGTAGACACAAACTGATTTTCCTAATAGTGGACCTTTGGGAACCATCGAAAGCTTTGACATGATGGCTCCATCCTTGATCTCATGCAGGCTCTTCCCCAATGTTCTGAGAGTCACCAATGGACAAATATTGAGGCTGGACCCTCCGTCAATCAGAATTCTAGTGATGAAATGATCCTCGAACTGCACAGTGATGTGCAATGCTTTGTTGTGGCTTAGCCCTTCCGGCGTCAGCTCATCTTCGTGGAAAGTGATCTTGTGACTCTCCAATACTTGTCCTACCATGTTCGTCATTTCTCCTCCAGCTATGTTGCTGGGTACATATGCCTCACTCAGTATCTTCAACAAGGCATTCTTATGTGCATCGGAGCTTTGCAGCAGAGCTAGGATGGAGATTTGTGCTGGTGTTTTATTCAGTTGATCAACGAATGAGTACTCTTTTGCTTGTATCTTCCTCCAGAGATCATCGTGCCCAGTTTCAATAGGCCGTCCAGAGGCTTGCTTACTTGATTTAGCTAAATGTTTCGAAGTATAAACCCTGCCGGTTCTTGTCATACCCTACGCTGCAACTGCTTCTCCGGTTTTGGCTTTTCCTTTTCTCCTTGCCTCGGCTGTGTAATCCCAGGGGATGGTCTTCGTATGGAATGGTGCTATGGCTGACATTGCCACTAGGATGGGTACCCTTGCTTTAGGAGGTAACACAACAACTTTAAATGGCGCATGTGCCTTTGGGGACCCAAACTCAACCTCAATTGGTCCTGGCGTCTTTGCAGAAGATGGTGTTTCAAGATCGAGTGGTATGGACATGTTCACTTCAGCGTCTTCAAAAGTCTGAATCTGGACTACAATCGGATTAAGTGTGACCGTCGGTTTCTTTGGCTCATCACCTTCAGCGATTAATCCGATCGGCCCTTTGGGGTCCCAATCATCTTCTATCTCGATCATGTGAACGCCTCCGCCTGTGTGGTCAGGCAGAGGGTTATTGCGGACATTCAGAGTAGGCTCCTTTGCCACAATGATCTTGTTGCCAATCAAAAACCTGAATCTTGTCCTTCAGGGAGCGGCACTCATCAATGGTATGCCCCTTCATGCCGGAATGGTATGCACAGGTTTTGTTTGGGTTGATCCATTGGGAAGGGTTTTCTGGAGTTATGGCGGGGATAGGGGTGACGTAACCAGCAGCTTTAAGCCTTTCATACAGCTGGTCGATTGGTTCGGCAATGGCGGTATATTGTTTGGGAGGTCTGCGGTTGAAGTTTGGTCGGGGTCTAGGGAAATTTTGGCGAGGTGATTGATAGTGAGCTTGTTGGGTATTGTAGGCTTGATAGACGTGTGTAGGTTGGGAGTATTTGGGTGGAGTAGGCTGATATGCGGGAGGTGAGGATGTTTGGTAAGTAGGCGGTGGAGCTTGGTAAGAAGGCAAATGTGCTGGGTAATTTAATGTTGGTTGATATGTAGGAGGGGGTATTGGGTAGGTTTGGTATTTTATTGGGGATTTTGTTCTCTGTGCAACCATCACGGCACTCACATCCCTTTTCTTGGACGTGCCACCAGACTGTAGAGCCTTGTTGGTAGCCTGTAATGCTTCAAAGTTAGTGACCATACCACTTTTGATGCCTTCCTCGATCCTCTCCCCTAGTTTGATGATGTCGGAAAATTTCTGGCCTTCGATCAACATCAACCTTTCGTAGTACTGTGGGTCTTGAGCCCGGACGAAAAACCTGTTCATTTGTCCTTCTTCTAAAGTCGGCCTGACCTTAGCAGCTTCTGATCTCCAACGAGTAGCATACTCGCGGAATGTCTCCGTGGGTTTCTTTTTCAAGTTCTAGATGTAGAACATATCTGGCGCATTCTCCGTGTTGAATCTGAATCTGTCCATGAAATCGAACGCCATACTCACCCAATTCGACCACTTCTTTGTGTCTTGGCTGATGTACCAAGATAGAGCATCCCCTTTCAGACTTCTCATAAAGAGCTTCATGTGAATCTTTTCGTCCCTTCCTACTCCGACCAGCTTGTCGCAGTATGTCCTCAAATGAACTCTGGGATCCCCAGCGCCATCGAACATCTCGAACTTGGGAGGTTTGTACCCCTCGGGTAGTTCGACATCTGGTTGAATGCAAAGGTCTTCGTAATTCAAGTCCACGATCCCCTTGCTTCCTTCAACACCCTGAACTCGGCTAGTCATCTTGTTGAGTTCTGTGGCCAGATTCTTGATAAGAGAGTCTTTGTCATCAGACTCAGGCTGAATGGGGTGTGGTATGGTTTCCACATAAATGGGGGTGTTGTGGTGAGGATGGTTTGTGGAGTTTAGTGGTTTAGGGATGAGCAGTGGGGTGTTGTTTGAAGTGTGGCATGTGTTGCAGTGGTGATGGGGAGTGGATTGGTTATGTGGTTTTGGGATGTTTTGAGGAGGTGTGGGATTTTGAGTGTTGGGGAAGTTGACATCTGGGTAGTGAGGGAAAATGACAAGCTGGCCAAATTCCGAACTTGGTCCAGTTCTTCCTGAAATTTCAATAACTTCTGTTCGAGCTGGGAGGTACTTTCCTTGGAAACCTGAATACCCTGGGGAACCTCTACCCTTTCAACTGAATTCTCCTTCCTGATGTTGCTCAAATCTTCCATTTTTCCCTTGTTTTTGTTTCTGATAGGACTCGGATGAGGAGGAGGTGGAGGGCCCTTAGATCTTGTGGAATATGATGACGATGCCAGAGTGCACGAACTAACCTTTGGGGATGGGGAATAAAACAAAAAGTAAAACAAAAAGGTAACAAGTTAGTGCGGATCGTGAGAAGAAAACGTTGCAATATTTAAACACATAGTGCAAGAATATAAATCGTGTCCTAATTTGGGAGCCTCGTTGTGCCCGAGGTAGGCCTAGCGACAAGTTGATTTGGAGAACTTATAATGCTAAATGCCTCATTTTATTGATAAAAATAAGACGAATCCCCAAACGACACTAAAATTGCGGAAAATAAAATGTCACTAATGGCCATTGGCCTTATTACATTCAAAGCAAAGGAAAGACTCCTAACTACTTGGTCCCAGAAGGACCTTCCCCAGACTCGGCATCTTTAGCTCCATCGAACAGCTTCACCAGCTCACGCAGTCCCAGCAGCAAGTAGGCTCTAGCCAAGTGTCCTCCTTCATTTCCTTCAGCATTCTAGCAGTTTTCAATCCTCTGGATGAACTTCCTTTCCAGCTCCACTAAACCCTGCTCCAGATACCCTAGTCGTTTGTTAGCGCTGACAACAATATCTTTCCATTCTTCAATCATCTTTTGATGGGCTTCTTGAATTTCCCGGTGCTCATTCTCGCATTCCCGAATCCTCCTGCGCAATTGGTTGTACTTAACCTGCACCTCAGCCTTTTCGTCGATGACCCTGTGACCACGAACAAACCCTGGTTGTCCCAAGCCATCATGATTATCCTCCAGCCAACCTGAGTAGTATGGCAAACAAGCGGCGTGATATCTATCCGGCTCAATAGAATCTTTCCCCAAGATGATTTTGCAGTGCCACATGTGCTGAGCTTTGCACTTATATGGGCTATCGTCATCTTGAAAGTCGGCCCTGAAGTGACCCATCTTGTCGACCCTTGGTATAACCAGCTTTCTTCCTGCCTGCCTCATGACTCGGAGAGGGACATAAGGGTAAGTTCCTCTCAGATGGATGAGTATAAGAAACGGTGTGTACCGAGATCGGACGATGAACTCTTCAATGGGGAACCATTCGAACATCCACTGCACTTGGTCCTCTTTCATATTTTCAAACAATTCTACCCACCCTTTAGCATCTTCTGGTTGGGCAAACATGTTAGGAATATAGTTCATTCGCCTTGGCTGATGGAAGGCGATATGATCATCCTAGTCTCTGCGTAGAATCTCTTGCCGATATTCACCCCTCTGGAGGTGTTCCATGAGCCAGAGTTGAAGTAATAAGTTGCAACCCTCAAAGTGTTTGGCCCCTCGCTGACACTTTTCCAGGGCTCGGTATATCTCAGCAACGATCATAAGTACTATGCTAAAAGGCTGCCCGCCAATTCCTTCCATAAAGGTCT
>NW_017679839.1:15137-15458 GCF_001879085.1 Nicotiana attenuata | reverse complement strand
TATGTTCCTTGGGGTACATTTATGCTAAATTATGCTACTCATGATTGTTTTGAAATTTAAACTAAGTCCCATTTTCCAGGAGAGTCCTGAGAACTCCTAATTGGATCCTACTTCAAACATGCGACTTTGAAACCACTTATATTCCTTGAGGTATCTTTATGCTAAATTATGCAACTCATGATTGTTTTGAGATTTAAACTAAGTCCCATTTTCCAGGAGGGTCCTGGCAACTCCTAATTGGATCCTACTTCAAACATGCGACTTTGAAACCACTTATATTCCTAGAGGTATCTTTATGCTAAATTATGCTACTCATGATTG
>NW_017679839.1:9947-10908 GCF_001879085.1 Nicotiana attenuata | reverse complement strand
ATTGTTACTGGAACAGATCTTTCAGAGATTGTTCAGCTCAAACATTTCTTGCATGATCAGTTTAAGATCAAGGATCTGGGAAGACTACATTATTTCCTTGGCTTGGAGGTTTTGTATACAGCTGATGGTGTGATCATTTCGTCAAAGGGAAGTTTTGCTCTGGACATGCTTAAGGAATATGACTGCCTCTCCTACAGTAGTCTCTCTACTCCTCTTGATCCCAATGAGAAGCGTAAGGGCCAAAGAGGGAAGACCGTTGTTAGATACTACATATATAGAAACTTGTAGGAAGTTAAACTTCTCACAACACCAGATTAGACATAGCTTTCAGTGTAAAATATCTCAGTCAACTCATGCAGGATCCTAGAGAAACACATTTGAAGGATGCCTTTCACCTGCTTAGGTATTTGAAAAGTGATCCCACTCTAGGAATTTTTCTGTCCAATGATTCTGACTGTAGTCTGAAGGGTTACAAGACAAGACAAAGAATAATTTCTGCCCCAGTTTGGTGGCTGGGTACAGATGTGAGTGTAGAACTGAATCGTATTGCCAAATGTTACTAAAAATTTGAAAGCTAGGTCCTATTATCGAGGGAGGTCCTGACAACTCCTAACAATTACGAACCTAAGTTACATCTTCTAAAGGTATTACTCCCACTACATTTGTTATCAAAAGGTCTTAAACTACTCCCCATTATCTAGGAGGGTCCTCACAACTCTTAACAAAACAACAATTTTAGATCTAAGCTATATTTTTTAAAGGTATGACTTCCATTATATCTTGTTATCTAAGCAGACCTTAAAACTACGTCCCATTATCCAGGAGGGTCCTGAAAATCAAAATTCAAGTCTTATCTTAAAAGTGACAATTCTACGGCTGAATTATACTATCCTACAACAGTATCTTGTTATCTAAAGGAGATTTTAAAATTGTGTCCCATTATTCAGGAGGGTCTTGACAA
>NW_017679839.1:0-7582 GCF_001879085.1 Nicotiana attenuata | reverse complement strand
TGAAAGGAGATAACTGAGGCTCAAAGGGGTAGCAAAGGATAAAGTATTTAGGTAGCAGAACAAAATGCCTTTGTCATTCCAATCTTCAAAATATGCCAAATACAAACAAGTACAATCAGACAAAGGAATCGTACATAGTATCTCTTGACTGTATCGGAGTTGATAGTCATTTCTACACATTTTCCTTCCACATCTGTCAAATATAATGCACCATTGGACAACACTCTGGTTACAACAAATGGCCCCTGCCAGTTTGGGGCGAACTTTCCTTTTGTTTCAGCCTGATGAGGTAAGATACGTCTCAACACCAACTGCCCTACTTCAAACTTCCGCGGACGCACCTTCTTGTTATATGCTCTCGCCATTCTCTGTTGGTACAATTGGCCATGACATACTGCTGCCAATCTCTTTTCATCAATCAGACTCAATTGCTCCAGGCCGGTTTTGACCCACTCATCATCGTCATGTTCCAATTCATCATCACACTCAATTTCTTGTATTATTACTTCAGAATTAGACCGGCTTTTAAGACTGGGCCGAAGATTCCTCATGCATGTCATGTCATTGAGACCAGCATAGAAAGAACTGTACAAGAAAGAAAAGAAAAACAAAAATGAAACTATCAGGAATGAAGAAGAAGGGAAATTGCATTTCACTGAAATTGAAGATAACAAGGTTTAACACATTCAAACGGACGGAACGTAGAACCTGAATCACAACCCTGGAATAATCCAGACAACTAAAAGAAAATCAAAACCCACTACCAAAACTCCCTCCGAGTAGGAAGAGGAGTAGCTTCCCAATTGTTGATCTTCACATTAGGCCTGACAAAATGCATTTCTTCGTCACCAGAACCTTCCCGAATTTCTACCGTGCTCACTTCATCAAATAGACTTTGGACCCTTTCAAATCAACTCCTCCTGCTCAGGGTTCTTGGGAGGCTTTCAGCCGAGAGATCAAAGCGAGGGGTGTAAGAACATGGTTCTGGTGCTTTGAAGGTAGGTTCGGGTGGGTAGTAGTGATTATCATGGGTTTGGAACAAAGGTTCACTAGAGGATCTGTGTAATGCGGCAGGTGGAGGGGCCACAAACACAAGGGTGACTGGTGGGGGAGGGTATGGGATTTGTTTGGGTGGTGGAGGTGGTGGTGTTTGGGAGGTGATTCCGTAGCACTGTTGGTAAGTAGGAAAGGCTGGAGATGAGTTCACCGTAGGAGGATCCTGAGGCTGAGCTAACGGTGGGATGTAAGCAGGGTTAGCAGGGTAAGTCGGTGGTGGGTGCCCTTTTGACCAAGCCTGGTACATCTCGGCCATTTTCTGCTTCAGCTTATGCATCTCCTCCTTCATTGCATTAACATCCAATTCTTCCTCTTCCTTCGACGGGTCGACGATGCTTGCCTCTAACTCCTGGTTGACCATGTTCGACTTGTTCTTAGACCGGGTGTTGTAGGAATAGGTTTCCAGAATGCCAGTCAACTAACCACCTGCCTGAACTCATCATCAACAACAACTTTGTCAGCGATTAGAGCATTAATAGATAGGTAGCCGCACATTTTGGGAATGAATGCACCTAAGCAGTTAACCGTTTCTACTATACCTTTGCTTGGTTGCATGCGTCATCCCGGCTTTCCTTTTTCTTTATTTACCATGCCTTTTCTTTGTTTTATCCTCTCACTCTTCCCTCTTATTTTTTCCATTGTTTGTTTCTTGCCTTTCCCTCTTTTCTTTTGCTTTTCTCTCTTATTTTCCTTCTTTTGTTTTTTTCTTTTTCTCTTCTCTCTTTTTTATTTGGTTACGGTCGAATCCTATGTAGATTGCCTACGTATCATGACCCCGCATGAATCAGACCAAGTGTAGTTCTTGCAAATAAACGCAAAAAATAAGGAAATAATTTATTTATTTATTTTTTGAGATTTTCACTTTTCATTAATAAAACTCTGATTACAAAGATACTAAACTATTTGTTTTTCTTAAAAAGGAAAATTACAAAACAGACTCAAAATAGCGAAATACAGACTCGACAACTAGGAATACATCAAAGCTTCAAATCCTGGGGCCCGCGGGGCATCATTCGGCATCGCCGCGGGCCTGCGTGCAAGACCCCTTTGTAACTGCTCCAAATCATTCATAACCTGATGAACAAATATCATTACTGTAGCAAAGAGAGTGGTACGACCCATTCTTTCGCCGGCTTGACATTTCATGACAATATAATCTGCAATGCTTCTAATTCTTTCCCTGATCTGGCCTTTTTCCTGGAATAGTCGGCTTATCTGCTGGTTGCGAGCCTCTAACACCTGGGAATCGTGGAAATGATGGTCTTGCAACAGCTTTATTTCTTTCTCCATCTCGGCCATTAGCCTATAGCACTGTTCCCTTTCGGCCTGAAATTCTTTGTCCTGTCGGGCTGCCTTATCTTCAAGGGTGTTCATCTTTCTTTTCAGATTAGCAATGGTTCCCTCATAATTTCTTTTCATTTGTTGCACAAATTGGGCTCTTTCCTCTGTCTTCTTTGCCCATTGTGCCCGGAGTTTTGCCATATTCCCCTCAGATTTCTCCAACTCATCTTGGCCCTCTAAGACCTGCTTTTTCAGCCCATTTATCAATCTCTCATCGGACCGACTTCTTTCTTGATTTTTAGCAGCTATTTTCATTTGTCGGATTTGCTCTTTAAGAACCTCATTCTCTTGAGTCAATTTCTTTTTGTCACCTTCGTCGGCCGCAGCTTGCACAGTCTTTTCAAATTGAAGATCTCGGACTTGCTGCTCCAGCGCCCCTATCCTGGCCCGGTATTACTTTTCCTTGGCTAGCCAATCCCATTGTACCTGGGCTCCGTCAGTGAATTGTTGTACATGTGGCCTTTTGGCGGTTCTCTCGGGAATCTGAAACCTTTTGCCGAACCAGGTCAAGTATTTGGGGTCTACTTCGCCTTTAGCCCGATCCTGTACTATAGTCTTAGGCTCAAGGTACCTGCACTCATTCCATATTTGTCGGATTTTTCCTTCCGGAAATGCAGCTTTTGGACCTAACTCAATGATTTGTCCGATCAGGTCTTCATCATTGTGAACAGTTTGGAATCTTCCTAGTTGCCTTAGAACTCGGTAAGGAGCGTAGGGTTGGATGCTTCGAATGCCCATCAAAAGAATATAAGGTACTTCTGCCGATGTGTACACAGCCTCAGTAGCGGGAAGCCACCCGAAAGCCCATTCAACTTTATCCGCAGTCAAAGATCTCAAACAGGATAGCCAAGCCTCGGTGCCCTCGGGGAACTCAATACCTGTTACCCGGGTTCCAAACTCCTCGATACAACTCAGCCCGGCTAAACCATAGTTCATATACCCCGTGCGATGACAAAGGTGCTCCTGTATCCATAACTGTAACAACAGATTACAACCTTGAAAGAATTTTACACCCTCTCGGCATAAGGTCAAAGCTCGATACATTTCTGCCACAATCAGGGGAACCACCGTGCTGTTAGACTTCTTTATAGCAACATCCAACATTCCCACAAGGCCAATATCTATGTGACCGTCTATTCGTGGACAGATCACGACCCCCAGAAAAGCTACCATGAAAGCCAATCCCCGCCGGGCCTCCCATTTATCTTTGTTACCGGCGTGTGTCAAACCGGTGTTAGGCTCCTCGAAACCTCGTGGGTTTCCATATCGGTGGTATAGGAAATGAAGTGTGCAACACCCTTCTGCTAGATGCTTATCTTGAATGTCCCGACTAATGCTCAATAAGTCCAGGAATTTGTGGAGGGTGACTGGCCTCGGTGCCAATGGGTATCTACTCCTGAGGTTCCGGTTAAGACCCGCATATCCCGCAATCTCCTCTAGTGTGGGTGTAAGCTCGAAATTCGAGAACCAGAACACGTTACGAGTTGGGTCCCAGAATGGTATCAGTGCTTCAATAATATCCGCTCTTGGCTTAATGTTCAACAGTCCGACGAGGCCACCCAGAATCTTTACCACTGTTTCCCTGCTACCTTTTCCTAAGTCATTCCACCACATGTGAAGCTTCAAAGGGATCTCACTCAGGACTGAGAAGGTTTCAATGTCAACTGCACTCATCCTGCACATTTATTTAAAGGAATTTAATGACTTATTTCATCCTAAAAGGAAAAATGAGGCTATTTAAAGAAAAATGGCTATTTAATGACTCATTTTGACTTAAAAGAAAAAGACTCGGTTCTGCAGATACGGCCTTTCAGCACTTCCGGGAGGGAGATTTTAAGGTTGTGCCCGCAAACCATTTAAAAATGACTCAGGGTGGCTGTTCTTGCAAAAAAGCCTTCCGGCGCCCTTTTGAGGACATTCGGATTAGCTTAAACAAGAATGGCGTCACCCGACTTATTTTGACAAAAATTAAAGTTTTGGTATTTTGGCTATTTTTGCAAAAGGGGAGGTTGGACCCGATGAGGGTTACCTACGTATCTCACATCCGGTGAGAATCAAACCGGCGTAGTTCGGGCAAATTTGTCAAAACAACAATTTCTTTTCTTTTTTTCAAATACTTTCCTTTTTTCATTTTTCAAAAATCCTGCAGCATTTCGGTACTATTTGGGCATTGGTTTTTCAAAACAAGTGGTTACCATCACTTAGTCCTAACACTGCTATTTTTCTCAATTTTCTTTCATTATATACGAGCCGGTCAACATGCGAAGCCAAGCAAATAAATGTACAAGTAGCACGTAAGATGCATCAGGATGGTCTTTTCATTTCAGGTCACCTGTCCTAGACGGACCCAACCCCTATGTTGAGTCCCCTAAGTCAAATGCACATGATGCAAACAAACGTTCCTACTAGGGATCCGGCAAGAGGTTTTGTTCTTCTAGGTTTAAACCCTAGGTTTATTGGTCTAGACCTGGCTTACCTGAGCGGACAACTCAGGCGAGGGGGAGGCAGCGTACCGGGGATACAAAAGCTCCGCCGGCTTAGCAGATTATCCAAACCTCGTTCTAAATGGGAAAAGACTCTAAACAGAAGAGAAGCTACACGAAGTGTACCCTTCTCCATGATGTAGAAGACTCAGAGAGGATGGGATTCGCAACAGTTTATATATACAATTCACCAAATATCAAAGCGGTAAAGCATTTAGCACAGTAAGCCCAAACATGTAACAAAATCAGATAAAGCCAAATATAACAATTTAACTGAGCTCGAATTCTGAACCCTGAACCGAAAGTTCTGGGTTCTTGTCCCCAGCAGAGTCGCCAGAGATGTCACAGCTCCTTTTTACTACACCCCGTAAAGGGTATAATAAAGGGAGTTTTTCCAATTAAAGGACAATCGAAACGGGATTCATTTTATTAAGAGATTCAGAGTCGCCACTTGGGAGATTTATGGTGTCCCAAGTCACCGGTTTGAATCCCGAATCGAGGAAAAGGTTTGACTCTGTTTAACAGTCGCGAACCAGAAATCCGGGTAAGGAGTTCTGTTAACCCGGGAGAAGGTGTTAGGCATTCCCGCGTTCCGTGGTTCTAGCACGGTCGCTCAACTGTTATATTTGGCTTAATTATCTGATTTTAATACAGTTTGAACCTATGTGCAATTTTACATTGTTTACCGCTTTTAATTAATTTAAAGGAAATTGAACGTCGTTTAAAACATATTTTCGGATCACGTCACATGAAATGCACCCGGATCCTCAACACATTTTATTCAACGTTTTGGGATTTGAATTTGGGTCACATGAAATGCACACCCGAGTTTAGGAAGGTAAGATTATTAAAGAACGTGCCTAAAGCGACTAACGTGTTATTAACTTTGCGGGAGGCCATGAAAATTCGCTAAATGGCACGCCTCGAATTCTAAATATTTTAATATAAACATTTGAAGAGGGCCACACAATTTGTCATTTCATTTGGCGCGGCGCACCTCAATTATTTTTAAGACCAACCTAAAAGAACTACGATTTTTTATTAAAGATTGTCTCTATGGGTCGAGTTAATTAATTAACTAACTTTCAAGGAATTTGGGTCTCAAACTCAAGTACACACTTAAACAAGAGGGGAACCTCTTAATTAAAGTGTGCTACTTAGCTTGGAAGGCCCAAAACCACCTTTTTAAACTAAGATATTAGATTAAGAGAATATAGAGTTAGGTCTTATAAAGTCATGGGCCAGCAGATAGGCCCAATTCAAATTCCTTGTGCCTGGATCAGGCAAATGTACCATATAAAATGCCTACATGAATAACGACATTAATCTCGTTTGGGCCTAGCCTTAACACGGCGAAATTTAATGAAATGGCTGGCCCAATCAACAGGTCCATAAGTCAAATAATCTGAACAAAAGTCATCACATTTGCATATGCAGATTTTTGATGATGAAACATTTTTTTTAAAACACTAAACAGGGATTATTATAATTACTGGAATAACAACGAACATGGTGATGCTCGATTTATAAAGTAACACTTGAATCATACGGAATTCAGCTAAGGTTAAGAACATACTAATGATAATTGAATAATGAATATCTTAGGCACAAAGTCATGAAGACAAACAATAATGCCTGGAACTAACACAGAGTTACTAGAGTTCATAGGCTATACTATCCAATGGCAACGACTGATACAACTGAGTATTTTATTTTGTATAGTTTCTAAAATGAAGGAAGAAATACAGTCCGGTTATCGCAATCATTGAAA
The DNA here is from genome assembly GCF_001879085.1 of Nicotiana attenuata. Classification (NCBI taxonomy): domain Eukaryota; kingdom Viridiplantae; phylum Streptophyta; class Magnoliopsida; order Solanales; family Solanaceae; genus Nicotiana; species Nicotiana attenuata. Next base: position 931 of record NW_017679839.1, on the reverse strand, counting down.
CTCCAGATCATTTGAGCTTCAACTACTACACCTGTTAAAGCACATGAGACACTTTTGTTAATACACATGAACTGACCTTAATATTCTAAATCTGAAAATCCTAATTGGCCTGGATTTCACGCTTTAACATGTGCGTAATGAACAATTAACATTAATTATGCCCTAACTAAGATCACAGTCATATAAATCTGGACAAAATCCATATAGTCCAATTAGGTACAAATAATAGAATGTTCAGCTCATGTAAATTTTAACTACTACTACTGCACAACCTAGAACTCAAACTAACATATCTACCAGTAGATTAACATGAGAAGAACATGAATAATATGTCATTTCTTTAGCGATTCAATTACAGTTGCTGATTCAAAACTCTTCACACATCATTTGAGATTGAAAAATACTTGAAAGTCAAAACACGATAAGAAGGAGATGAAGTCAGCAGCAGCAAATGACAACCAGCAGCAAAGAATCAGCCCAGAAAATGATTCGAGAAATATCTTAAAACCAATTTTTGAACTCAGAAGACTCCACACAAGATTCAGACTTAAATTCCAACCAAAAATGGACCCAAACTTGAATACCACACTCACTTCAGCTCATTTCTCTATTAATTATTCAGAAATTTGTCATAGAGGGAATACTACAAGAAGATTCAGGGATTTTTCTATGTAACAGCAGTATTTTCGTGATTTTGTGCTCAAATTTGGGTGGAAACAGTATTATTTTGCAGACTCTCACTTCTGTATTTTTTAGCTCTCAAAACCCTTTCTAAAATAGTAAAACTGGGCAGCCTTTACTTCTGGATTTTTAGCTCTCCCCTTCTTCTGAAATAGTAAACTTATACCGCTTATGTTTCTGGAAAATTTTAGCCTCTAAAACCTTCCCTTGAAAGGCAAGAAATGGTGTCTTTTGTAGGCAAACCACTAGG
>NW_017679838.1:0-15463 GCF_001879085.1 Nicotiana attenuata | reverse complement strand
GTGTCTCTCCTACTGTGTTCTTATGAGTTCTTCTACCGTGTTTCTATTTGTTTCTCTACTATGTTTCTTATGAGTTTCCTCTACTGGAAAATGCATGTTAAAGTCTCAGTTCCTTTCTGAGATTTCTGAACTTATTTCGTTAGTATCTTGTGCCTTGATTGCTTGTTCTTTCATCTCTACACTCGATTGATGGCAAAACCCTAAAATTTGGGGATTCATTCGAGTATTGAGACCATTTGCTATGTGATTTGCGTGTTCTTCATCTCTGAACTTGTTTGATTTCAAAACCCTAACTTCTTTGGACCTATTCGAGTTTCTGAAGTTATCTCATCTACTACTCGATTAGGCTTCGAAATCTTTGTTTCGACCTTTGTTTCTTTATATGATTCTGATTCCCTGCTAAACTCTTCTAAGGTCTTTCTACTGGACCCTTTGTATGCTATTTGATACTCTTTCTCTCTCTCTTCTCCATTGCTGAGTTACTGAGACTGACCTACATGACTATCATGTTCCTATAGGCTACTACTTGCTGATTTTGCAATTGCATGACACTTTTCTTTCAGCCTCGCATGCCTAATACTTGTTTACTCTTTATATGTGCTATGCTTCCCCTCTAAAATGACTTTCAATTTTTTGACTGATTTCAGGCTTCCTTTGTGTAAGTCTGATTGATTTCTTTCCTTGTTTTGCTAATTTCCCTGCTACTTGGTTTGAGTCGAAAACTTTCCTTAGCCTTTCTGACTTGGTTTATTTATGAACCAATAATTTCGAATCTCTGACTCCTTGATTTACTATGTACTGATTGATTCTTACCTTATTTGTTTAACCGTGTATTTCAAAAATTCTTCCCTTCATTAAACTCTTATGTATTTACCCCTAATTGCCTACTTTGCACAAGATGCTTACTTGATCTCCTTCCTTAAATAATTTTTGTTCATTACCGTTTAAGTTTGAACTCCTTAATTAAAGGAAGTTCTTCTACTGATTGATTTTAATAGGTACATGGTTATTTTATTACCTTATTTCCTGTCTGTTTTCACACTATGAATACCTGACTATTTTATTGACACAAACGCACACCAACACTCGTAGTTTTCTGAACTCACACTCACACTTAAAAGTATCCTCTGTTGTTACTTGTGTTGTGGCCTGTTTTCAAGTCCTGCTGCCTGCTTCATTCTCTATTTGTTTCTTTGAAACTGGTATGTTCTGATTAAGATTTTCAGCAATCACAACAATGTGTTTACAATACCTTTACCTTCTTGTTTGTCTACTGCTTAGGTATGGTTCAATACTTACTTTAGCATGCTGTAATTTCCTTCTGCCTGTACTGTTATGAATCCCAAACCCCTACCCCTATGTGTTCATGCTATGGCTTATTCGAGGCATGGCAATACTGCTAATTATTGTCCATGACTAAAACTTGATCCCCTGGGATCCTAGCCTCTAATAATGTGTGTTCTGGCAGGCTTATAGGTGTGCTTGCATCCTCCATTGCTGGGCATGCCTAAAGCTTGCACTTGCCTATGCAATAGGCTCTTTACAATTTCCCTATTCCGCTGAACCCCTTTTGTGTACCTGTTTGTAGCTGTTTCCCTTCCCTAGTCCTCAAAATTCTATTTCTGCACTTGCACTCTCTCTTAGACTTTAAGTTATGCCCCCTCTTGTGAGCCTTGCCTTGGGACCCCTTGAGCTCTCTCTGATCTTGGACACTTGAGGGCTGGCACTTCCACACTGCACTTGTCCCTATTCTGATAATACAATTTGGGTGTGAGCATTGCCCGGAGTCCCATCGAGGCTCTTAGGGAACTTTGACACACTCAGATTGGAGAAAGGCTTTAGATCAATGGTCTTTTTGAGTTGGTCTATCTCATAACTCAGAGAGGAAGTCAAGAATCAGACTTCCTCTGATTGTATTTTTTTTTCTTTCTAGTTTCTGATGTAATTTTTTCTGGATTGTAATAATTTGTAATAAACGCTTGGGGATGGTTAGTGAAAAAGGGTGGGTAATTATGTACGCAAAGGGTAAAAATCATGATAGGACTACTACATTCTTACATATCCAACTTTTCATATAGAAATCATGTCCATAGGTATTCTGAATTTTGCATATTCAAATGCATATAGAAATCATGCCTATAGGTCTATTCTGAATTCTGCATATTCAAATGCATATAGAAATCATGCCTATAGTTCCATTCTGAATTATGCATATCCAACTTCATACAGAAATTATGCCTATAGGATTGTTCAATTCTGCATATTCAATTACATCTAGATACCATGTTTATAGGTTCTAAACAACTTCTGCATCTAGATACCATGTTTATAGGTTTAAAATAAGTCTTTTGCATCTAGATACCATGTTTATAGGTTTAAAACAAGTCTTCTGCATTTAGATACTATGTCTATAAGGCTTCTGCATTTTTACACCATGTCTACAAGGCTTAAAATCTGCAACGCATAGAAAGCATGCCTATAGGAATTCCTAATCGAATCTGATCTACTTCACTCAAGCATAGATCTAAAAATCAGTAGTAATGGGTACTATCAGTTGCAGAACTTGTAATCAATTCGTTAAATCTTGCATATCTTTTAATAATTTGATTCCTTCTCTTAGCAAGTTTAACAAGTATGCATTCAAACAGTTTACTTCGAGCCTTACTATTTCATTGTTCTCTGAAACCAGTAGATACCATGCCTATAGGATCCTTGTCCAACAATTAGGCAGCCTTAGGGCAAAAATTATAAACTGAATCTGTTTCTGTAGTTATTACAACCAGCAGGCAGGGCTGATTCGGACTTCTTATATAAGTTATGAAATAAATCAGTCTGCCTCAATATTCAAACTCCTTCGTCGTTAATACTTTAATCAAACCTAAACAGTATGTGAAAGTCATGCTAATTATGTGCTCTTCTGTTCAAGGAGGTATAATTGAGCCTCTGTTTGTGTATATGGTTTTCCTTAAAATGTGCAGTATGTGTTTTTGTATGTCGCTTTAGAGTTTTACCTTTGAAATCCCAAATAAGCCCAATATCCCTCCTCTTTTAGGATTAGTAGTCCTAAGTGCCTCCAGGACTGATAGGATTGGGAAGGGTAATAGCATGCAATAAGTAATCGAGACCAATTCGCGCTTTAAATACCTTAACGGAGTGGGAAGGGTAGATATGGATATGATGACCACGCGATAACGTCACGTGTAGCCCCTCATTGAGGAGTGATTACCAGACGTTGTGTGGGGTGGTCCATATTTTTAATAAACCTAGGACCCCCCTCCCTTTATTCTTATTTCCTTTCTTTAGCATTTTTTACTCCTTGTTTTTCTAAAAATCAGCTTTCTTAATTGCTCTTTCAAACTTTGCCTATTTTCAGACCTTTATATGTGAAATCCCCTCTTAATTGAAGCTTATTTGTCTATATGTTAATTGCACCCTAAATTCACAATAATTGTCTGGCTGGGAACCATACTACTGGATTCTGAGGGATTCCTAACACCTTCCCCTTAGAATAATTTCAAGCCCTTATCCTATCACTGGTTGCTCAAATCAAAACCCCTTTGGTGTCCTAATGCACCCTAATCACTAGCTGGCGACTCTTCAAATGCAAACCCAATTCCCAAAGGGAATGAGTTGTCCCTCCAAATGTCATAAACCCGATTTCGCGAGAAAAAAGGGGCACGATAGCATGGCGCCTCTGTTGGGAATTTTTTTTAGGCTTTTACCATTTCAGACTATTATTGTGACTTTACAATTCTTTATATGCCTTTATTTGTTTAATTCCTTTAAGCGTTCAATTCCCCTCTTTAGCTGCAAAACTGACTTGTCTTTTTGTTTCTTTCCTTTACTGCTTTACTACTGCTTTAAATTATGAAGAATTGTTGTATTTACTGCTTTCGTAAGCAAATACCTGACAACCTGCCTTAATTATTGCATAATCATGCTCAACATGATATTCCACTTGTGCCAAAAAAATACCACAGCAACGCTTATAATGAGTGGTTGCACTCTTCCGATATTATCACCCCCTAAATTCGGAAAAGGCATATTTGCGGTAAAACCAGTCGATCAACGGTGTAGTCGACAGTTCCGTGCCTTTCCCCCTTGAGTTGTCCACTCAAGGGTACCAGTCAAAAACCCCATAGAAACCTTACTCTGTTTAACTGTGCATGCATCATGGTCAAACCTAGCCGAGTCAGTTATGTTGTCCGCATAATGACTCTTTAAGATAGCCTTGTCCAAAGTCCACTGGGTTTCCCTAAAACCCAAACGAACCCTATCATGCTCTGTGCATTTATTTGGAGAACTAAATGCTTTTATGCCAATTATTGATATTTAATAGTCGAGTCTGGTGGGGGTAAGGGACTAACCCTTTTATCTTGCAGAAATATGAGGCACGAAGTCCCCTGATTCGGCATGGTTACCAATATCCACCCAAAATTGCTAAGCTGGTGGGAAGATCTTCACTCCAGTGATCAAACCCTTGTCCAGAAATATTTGGTAAATCTACCTTCCCTCCTGGAAATCCAACCCAACAACAAGATCATAGAAGTTGCTACTGTATTCTAGGATTGTGATAGGTCCGCGTTCCGCTTCGGGGACATTGAAATGACACCCTTGCTAGCAGAAATAGGAGGATTGGCTGGTATACCATGGGAAACACCGGGTTTGTTAATGCCTGAGAACCGCAAGGGCAGGGGTTTCCTCGAAATGATGGGTCTAAAGAAGAATCCGGACTTGACATGTTTGAAAGAGTCTTATACCCCCTTCGATTATTTGTACGAGAGGTATGGTCACAGCAAATCTTAACGTACTTATCCTGACGAGTTCGCCCTCACATCATTGGGGCATGTTCACCGAAGGGTCTTTGTCTTCATCATTTGCTTCCTGGGGATGATAGTGTTCCCGATGAGAAAGCAAGGATCCATACCGGGCTAGCTATGGTAACCAAAACTTTAATGGAGGGAATTGGTGGGCAACCATTCAGCATAGTGCCCATGATCATTGCAGATATATATTCCGAGCCTTGGAAAAGTGTCAGCAAGGAGCCAAGCACTTCGAGGGCTGCAGCTTGCTACTCCAGCTCAGGCTCATGGAGCATCTCCAAAGGGGTGAATATCGGCAAAAGATTCAGCGAAGGGACTGGATGATCATATAGCCTTCCATCATCCAAGACGAATGAACTACATGCCCAACATGTTTTCCCAGTCGGAAGATGCCAAGGGGTGGTTAGTGCTGTTTGAAAATCTAACTGAAGATCAAATACACTGGATGTTCGAGTGGTTCCCTACCGAGGAGTTCATCGCCCGATCCAGGGACGCACCATTTTTGATATTGATCTGTCTGAGAGGAACATACCCTTATGTCCCTCTCCGAGTTATGAGACAGGCTGGTAGGAAGCAGGTTATACCAAGGGTAGACAAGATGAGTCACTTTCAGGCCTACTTTCAGGATGATGACAGCCCTTACAAGTGTCAAGCTCAGCATATGTGGCACTGCAAAATCGTCATGGGAAGAGATACCATCGAGCCAAACAGATACCACGCTGGTTGTGCTCCCTACTATTCAGGCTAGCTGGAGGATAATCATAATGGTCTGGGTCAGCCCGGGTTTGTTCGAGGTCACAGGATCATAGATGAAAAGGCCGAGGCACAAGTCAAATACAATCAACTGCGCAAGAGGATTCAAGAATGTAAAAGCGAGCACCGTGGGATACAAGAAGCCAACCAAAAGCTGATTGAAGAATGGAAAGACATGGCTGTCAGCGCCAACAAGCGACTGGGGTACTTGGAGCGGGGCTTAGTGGAGCTGGAAAAGAGATTTCTCAAAAGAATCGAGGATTGCCAGAATTCTGAAGGAAACGAGGGCGGACACCTAGCCAGAGCCTACTTGTTGCTGGGACTTCGCGAGTTGGTAAAGCTATTTGACGGAGCCAAAGATACCGAGTCTGGGGAAGGTCCTTCTGGGACCAAATAGATTTTTGAGATGTAATAAGGCCAATGGCCACTAGTGAAATTTTATTTCCCGTTATTTAGTGTTGATTTGGGATTCGTCTACTTTTTATCAATAAAATGAGGCACTTAGCATTCTAAGTTCTCCAAATCAATTTGTCACTAGGCCTACCTCGGGCACAAAGAGGTTCCCCAAATTAGGACACGATTTACATTCTTGCACTATGCGTTTAAATATTGCAACATTTTCTTATAATCCTCACTGACTTGTTTACCTTTTTATTTTTTGTTGTTTTACTTATTCCCTTCCCCAAAGGTTAGTTCGTGCACTCTGGCATCATCATCTATCTCACGAGATCCAGGGGCCCTCCACCCACTCCTCCTCTTAGTCCTGTCAAACACAAGAACAAAGGGAAAATGGAAGATTCGAACAACATCAGAAAGGAAAACTCAACTGAACGGGTAGAGGTCACTCACGCCCATGGTACTCAGGTTTCCAAAGAAAATGCATCTCCACTCGAGCAAAAACTGTTGAAATTCCAAGAAGAACTTGATCAGGCGCAAATTTGTCATTTTCTCTCACCACTCCGGACGTTAATTTCCCAAACGCTCAGAACCCCGCACCTCTACAAAATATCGCAAAGCCACAAAACCATCCCGCTCCTCACCACCACTACAACACCTGCCATACTTCAAACAACACTCCACTGCTCATCCCAGAACCCTTGAACTCCACAAATGACCACTTCCACACCCATCATAACACCCCCATATATGTGGAGACCATGCCACACTCCACCCAACCCATCTCAAGCACACCCGAGTCTAATGATAAAGACTCACTCATTAAGAACCTGGCTGAAGAACTTAAGAAATTGACTAGCCGAATTCAGGGCGTCAAAGGAAGTAAGGATATTGAAGGACTGAACTACGAAGATCTTTGCATACAACCCGACGTCGAACTGCCTGAGCGGTACAAACCTCCTAAGTTCGAGATGTTTGAAGGTACAGAGGATCCGAGAGTCCATTTGAGAACATACTGCAACAAGCTGGTCGGAGTAGGGAAAGACGAGAGGATCCGCATTAAACTCTTCATGAGGAGTCTGAAAGGAGATGCTCTATCTTGGTACATTAGCCAAGACCCAAAGAAATGGTCGAACTGGGTGAGTATGGCGTCTGACTTTATGGACAGGTTCAGGTTCAACACAGAAAAGGCACCAGATGCGTTCTACATTCAGAACCTGAAGAAGAAGCCCATGGAAACATTCCGCGAGTATGCTACTCGCTGGAGATCCGAAGCTGCTAAGGCCAGACCTGCTTTAGAGGAGGAACAGATGAACAAGTTTTTCGTCCGGGCTCAGGACCCGCAGTATTATGAAAGGCAAATGCTGATTGAGAACCATAAATTTTCTGACATCATCAAGCTGGGAGAAAGGATCAAAGAGGGCATCAAAAATGGTATGGTTACAAACTTCGAGGCCTTGCAAGCTACCAATAAGGCCTTACAGTCTGGTGGTGCGTCCAAGAAATAGGACGTTAGTGCCGTAATGGTTGCATAGAGAACCAAATCTCCCGTCAAATACCAAACCTACTCAATGCCTCCACTCACATATCAGCCTACTCCGAACTACCAAGTACCCTCACCCTCCTACCAAACTCCACCGCCAACTTATCAATCACCTCCACCTCCCACATATCAACATAGTTCACCCAGATATTCCCAACCTGCACATGTCTACCAAGCCTACAATGCTCAACCATCCCACTATCAATCACCTCCTGCATGCCAAAACTTCCCAAGACCTCGACCAAATTTTGACCGCAGACCTCCTAAATAGTATACGGCCATTGCTGAACCAATTGACCAGTTGTACGAAAGGCTCAAAGCTGCTGGTTATGTCACCCCTATCCCCGCTGTAACCCCTAAAAACCCCTCTCAATGGTTTAATCCAAACAAATAATGTGCATACCATTCCGCCATGAAAGGACACACCATCGACGAATGTCGTTCCCTGAAAGACAATATCCAGGCTTTGATCGACAACAAGATCATTGTGGCAAAGGAACCCGCTCCAAACGTCCGCAATAACCCTCTACCAGACCACAAGGGTGGAGGCATTCACATGATTGAAATAGAGGATGATTGGGATCCTGAAGGGTCAATCGGGTTGATCACGGGAGGTGATGACCCAAAGAAACCAATAGTTACTCTTAATCCGATCGTGGTCCAAATTCAGCCCTCTAGGGACGCTGAGGTAAACATGTATGTGCCACTTGAGTTTGAAGCAACTGCAAAGACACCAACACCGATTGAGGTTGAATTCGTGTCACCAACAAATGCCCCTACACCATTCGAAGTTGCAGTTTTACCTCCCAAAGCACATGTTCCGTTCGGAGTGAAGATGTCCGCACCGATCCCAGTAGCGATGTCGGCCATGACACCATTCCATACAAAGGCTATACCGTGGGACTATACAGCCGAGGCAAGGCGGAAAGGCAAGGGTAGGTTCGAGGAAACTGTTGCCGCACAGGGTATGAAAAGAACTGGTAGAGTCTATACCCCAGAACACCTAGCTTAGTCAAGCAAGCAGGCCTCCAGTCAGTCACCCATCATTGAGGCCGATCCAGACGATCTTTGGAGAAAGATTCAGGCCAAAGAATACTCGGTCATCGACCAGTTGAACAAAACACCAGCGCAGATCTCCATCCTGGCTTTGCTACACAATTCTGAGGCACACAAGAATGCTTTGTTGAGGGCATTAAGTGAAGCATACGTGCCAAGCAACATTACTGGTGGAGAAATGGCTAACATGGTCGGACAGGTATTGGAAAGTAATAAAATTACTTTTCACGAGGATGAGCTACCGCCTGAAGGGGTAGGACACAACAAAGCACTGCCCATCACTGTGCAATGTGAAGACTACTTTATCACCAGGATCATGATTGACAGGGGTTCTAGCCTCAACATTTGTCCACTGGTAACACCCAGGAAGTTGGGTAAGGGACCGCACGAGATAAAGGATGGAGCAATCAATGTGAAAGCCTTTGACGGTTCCCAGAGGTCCTCTATTGGGGAAATTAGTTTGTGCTTACAAATGGGGCCAACTTGTTTCGATGTTCATTTTCAAGTGATAGACGTGCCGGAATCTTACAATCTACTGTTGGGACGGCCATGGATCCATGCCGCTGGGGCTTTGACATCGACACTGCATCAGGTAGTGAAATTCGAATGGAATTATCAAGAGGTGATCATTCACGGCGACGGTAGCAACCCCATAAACAGTCGCCAGACAATCCCATCAATTGAAGGAAGAAGGAAGCTGGGTGGAGAGACTTACCATCACATCGAACGGGTAAATGCCGTCGACAAAGACAAATGGTGGGATAACAAGATTGAGAGCATACAAAATTGGTGTGGGTACAAACCTGGCAAAGGGCTCGGCAAGAACCTCCAAGGAATCGTTAAGCCCATAAAGCTCAAGAAGCATGGCACTACCTTCGGTCTGGGAAATGAGTACACCTGGGAGGAATTCAAGAGCTGGTCGCCACCATGGTGCGGTCCTTACTATCCACTGGAACAGCCAATACCATATTTGGAGCAAACTTTTCAACCAGCAGATGTTATCTATGGGTCAGAAGAAGAAAAAACACTGGTGGCGGTGAAGAACTTGTTCTTAGAGGACAATGACATGGATTGTTGTATTGTTCTCGAGTAGGAGGGGGAGGAAGGCCCTTCCATACATGCCGTAAGTAGAGGGGCCCGCCTCAATAACTGGACCATCAGGACAAGCAAAGCCCGACGACCCTTGGGGTAGCAAGGTTAAAACAAGCATCATGCACTGTTTTATTTTCCTAAATGATTTTCCTTTCGCATTTTTCAATTCCTGCAATAAGATCTCCAATGTTCAAAACAATTATGCAATTTATCAAATCATTTTGACTTTTCTTATGAATCAACACTTATTACTATTGTTTTCTCTCATTACTTTACTTATACAACATTACTATTACTTGTCTTGATGGACCGGTGACTGTGACGTGCAATGAGACAACGCAACAAACGGACATAGATTCAGAGGAAAATGACATACCGGAAGAGATCGTTAAAGAAGTTGAGAATTTTAAGAACAGACCTAAGTCCAATCTGGACAAAACAGAAGTTGTTAACCTGGGAGATGCAGAAAATGTCAAAGAAACACGAATTAGTGTCCACTTATCGCCATCGAAAAATAAGGAATACACAGAATTTCTAAGGGAATATGAGGATATATTCGCCTGGACGTATGATGACATAACTGGTCTAAGTACGTCCATTGTGGCTCACAAACTGCCAACTGATCCAACATATCCGCCAGTAAAGCAAAAGCTCAGAAAGTTCAAGCCCGATATGAGTCTGAAAATCAAGGAAGAAGTCACTAAGCAAGTCAAAGCCAAAGTTCTCAGGGTAGTAGAGTACCCGACATGGTTAGCCAAAATCGTACCTGTACCAAAGAAGGACGGGAAGGTCAGAGTCTGTGTCGACTACCGAGATCTCAACCGGGCCAGTCCGAAAGACGACTTCCCTTTGCCAAATATACACATCCTGATTGACAATTGCGCCAAGCATGAGTTGCAGTCATTTGTAGATTGTTTTGCTGGGTATCATCAGATATGGATGGATGAAGAAGATGCTAAGAAAACGACTTTCATTACGCCATGGGGAATGTATTGCTACAAGATGATGTCGTTTGGATTAAAGAATGCTGGGTCCACCTACATGAGGGCCATGACTACCATTTTCCATGACATGATACACAAGGAGAAAGAGGTGTATATAGATGATGTCATCATCAAGTCCAAGAAAGCCACCAATCACATGGAAGATTTGAGGAAGTTCTTCAATAGACTGTGAAGGTACAACCTGAAACTGAATCCCGCAAAATGTGCATTCGGGGTTCCTGCCGAAAAACTACTTGGATTTATTGTGAGTCGCCGAGGGATAGAACTGGATCCATCAAAGGTCAAAGTTATTCAAGAATTGCCACCGCCAAAGAACAAGAAGGACGTGATGAGTTTCTTGGGGAGACTCAACTACATCAGCCGGTTCATATCACAATCTACTGTTGTGTGTGAGCCAGTCTTTAAGATGTTGAAGAAGGACGCCGCTACCGAATGGACTGATGACTGTCAAAAAGCTTTCGACCGAATCAAGGAATACCTGTCAACGTCACCAGTCTTGGTCCCGCCAGAGCCAGGTAGACCTCTATTACTCTACCTCGCAGTATTGGATGAAGCGTTCGGTTGTGTTCTGGGAAGCATGATGAGACGGGGAGAAAGGAGTAGGCCATCTATTATCTCAGCAAGAAGTTCACCCCGTACGAGGCCCGGTATTCTCTTTTAGAGCGCACTTGTTGTGCTTTGACTTGGGTAGCCGAGAAGCTGAGACACTACTTCTGTGCCTATACCACATATCTCATATCAAGGATGGATCCTTTGAAGTACATATTTCAGAAGCCCATGCCCACTGGCAAGCTAGCCAAGTGGCAAATCCTGTTGAGTGAGTTCGACATTGTCTATGTGACTCAGAAAGCAATCAAAGGACAGGCACTAGCAAATCACCTTGCTGAAAATCCCGTGGACGGAGAATACGAACCCCTAAAAATGTATTTTCCTGACGAAGAGGTATCATTCATAGGAGAAGATATTGCAGAATCATATGACGGTTGGAGAATTTTTTTCGATGGAGCAGCAAATTTCAAAGGAGTTGGCATAGAAGCATTCCTAGTATCGGAAACCGGCCAGCATTATCCGGTGTCTGCCAAGCTCAGGTTCCCGTGCACCAAAAATATAGCCGAGTACGAAGCCTGCATCTTAGGGCTAAGATGGCCATCGACATGAACATTCAAGAGTTGCTAGTAATCGAAGATTCAGACTTGCTTATACATCAGGTCCAAGAAGAATGGACGACCAAGAACTCTAAGATACTCCCATACCTGCATCATGTACAGGAGTTGAGGAAGAGGTTCACAAAGACAGAATTCCAACATGCTCCCAGAGTCCAGAATGAGTTCGACGATGCATTGGCTACCCTATCATCCATGATACAACATCCAGACAAGAACTTCATTGATCCTATTCCAGTAAAGATACATGATCAACCAGCTTACTGTGCTCATGTTGAAGAAGAAGCAGACGGAAAGCCTTGGTTTCATGATATCAAGGAACATTTGGCGAAAAGAGAATACCCAGAGCTTGCAAATCCTACTCAGAAATGCACACTTCGAAGGTTGTCCAACAATTTCTTTCACAGCGGAGGAATCTTGTATAGGAGGACTCCTGATTTGGATTGCTAAGGTGTGTCGACGCAAAGGAGGCATCCAGTCTATTAGAGGAAATTCACGCTGGGACCTGTAGTCCACATATGAATGGTTTTGTCTTAGCAAAGAAGATACTCCAGGCTGGTTACTTTTGGATAACTATGGAGACGGACTACATCCAGTATGTCCGGAAATGCCGCTGCTGCCAGATACATGCAGACATGATAAAGGTACCTCCAAATGAGCTTACTGCCACAAGCTCACCGTGGTCGTTCGCCGCTAGGGGAATGGATGTTATTGGACCAATCGAGCCCGCTTCTTCCAACGGGCATAGGTTTATCTTGGTAGCGATTGACTATTTCAGCAAATGGGTTGAAGCAGCATCTTACAGAGCAATAACTAAGAAAGTCGTGGCAGACTGTCCGCGATCGCATTGTTTGCCAATTCGGGATTCCAGAGTCAATCATCACTGATAATGGCTCCAACCTGAATAGTGACTTGATGAGATCTATGTGTGAAACCTTGAAGATCAAATAGAAGAATTCTACAGCCTATAGGCCTCAAATGAACGGAGCCGTAGAAGTCGCCAATAAGAATATCAAGAAGAAAATGATAGAGAAGCATAAGCAGTGGCACGAGAAGCTATCATTTGCTTTACTAGGGTAGTGCACCACAGTCCGCACATCAACTGGGCAACCCCCTATATGCTGGTTTATGGTACAGAAGCAGTCATTCACGCTGAGGTAGAAATTCCCTCCCTAATGATCATACAGGAGGCAGAGCTCGACGACGCAGAGTGGGTGAAAAGTTGTTATGAGCAGTTAGCCCTCATAGATGGAAAGAGGATGAATGCAGTTTGCCATGGTCAACTCTATCAAAACAGAATGTCCAGAGCCTTCAATAAAAGAGTCAAGCCGAGACAGTTCACACCGGGGAAGATGGTGTTAAATAAAATCTTTCAACGTCAAGATGAAGCCAAAGGGAAATTCTCTCCCAACTGGCAGGGTCCATACATGGTTCACCGGGTTCTGACAAGAGGAGCCCTCATACTTGCAGAAATGGACGGAGAAGTCTGGCCAAAGCCGATCAATTCAGATGCAGTCAAACGTTACTATGTATAATCCTTATGCTTTCCTATATGATTGTAAATTTAACTACGCCTGACCTAATTCCCGTCTAAGAGGCGATACGTAGGCAGCCCTATGGGTTCGGTCACAATTCAATAAAATTTTCTCTTCCCCCCGCAATTGGAAACTGGGGCAGAATTTTGAGGAGGGCCCTCAAAATTCCGAAATTGATTTCAGCCAACTACTGCTAGCAGCAATCGGAAGCGTCAACCCGGTTAAACTGGGGCAGAATTTTGAGGAGGACCCTCAAAATTCCGTGCAATGTCTTGAACCATGTCACAGTCGTCGGTTCATCTAAAGAAAACTATTCTTAATTATGTATTTATGTTGCATTTTCTTTACTAAATCATGCATGTTTATTTCTGAAATCGCTCTGTTTCGCAATGATACCCCAATGATACGTACAGTATCACCAGATCAAAACTGAGCAGGTCAAGCAAAGCCAGCGGGGATACGAACTAACCTTTCCCCCTTTACAAAACTCACGATTTTTCTTTGGATGTAAGCACTTGAGTTGCAAAATCATCAAATATGCTATACACTCACGAGACTCACATTGTTCAGAAATGCAACTCTTAGAACCATGCTTTTACTCACAGTTGCTATCCGCACGGAGTGTCCCCAGTAGGCACAATGTCCCCCAGCAGCCACAATATCGCAATCAGCTATCAACTAAGAAAACTCTATTACTATCTGCCTTTTATTTCTTGCATAAGGCTACCATTCTGCCTTCCGAGACTAAACGTTGTCTCCATCTGCATTTTGCATTGCATAAGGCTACCATTCTACTTTCCAAGGTTAAGCTCTACCTCCATCCGCATCTTGCATTGCATAAGGCTACCATTCTGCCTTCCAAGGTTAAGCTCTACCTCCATCTGCATGCTTGCATTGTATAAGGCAACTAGTCTGCCTTCCGAGACTAAATGCTGTCTCCATCTGCATTTCTGCATTGCATAAGGCTACTATTCTGCCTTCCGAGGTTAAGCTCTATCTCCATCTGCATTTTTGCATTGCATAAGGCTACCATTCTGCCTTTCGAGGTTAAGCTCTACCTCCATACCGCATTTGCATGGCTAAAAGATCGCCGCCTTTACATTCTGCATGGCTGAAAGATCGCTACCTCTACATTTGCATGGCTGAAAGATTGCCGCCTTTACATTTTGCATGGCTGAAAGATCGCCGCCTTTACATTTTGCATGGCTGAAAGATCGCCACCTTATCTACATTTTGCATGGCTGAAAGATCGCCACCTCTACATTTGCATGGCTGAAAGATCGCCGCTTTTACATTCTGCATGGCTAAAAGATCGCCGCCTCTACATTTACATGGCTGAAAGATCACCGCCTTTACATTTTGCATGGCTGAAAGATCGCCACTTTATCTACAGCTGCATGGCTGATAGATCGCCGCTTTATTTACATTAGCATGGCTGAAAGATCGCCANGTCACGCGTTTACACTTTGCATGGCTCGAAGATCGCACTTTATCTACAGCTGCATGGCTGATAGATACGCCGCTTATTTACATTAGCATGGCTGAAGATCGCACCTCATTCATATTTGCATGGCTTAAAGATTGCCAAATACTGCATCTCATGGGCTGAAAGATCGCCAAATTGTCCAAAGGCATCATTGTTCGTAGGCACCATTTTCATAGCCCGAGAACACCATACTATGGCCTGAGGACTCCTTTTAATCTTTTGCATATCCTTATTCAAAGGCATCATAGTTTGGAGGCATCATTCTCATAGCCCGAGAGCGTCATTTCATGGCCTGCAAATCCTTTATCATACGCTTCATGGCCCAGGACATCATGGTATAAGGACGTCATCCTAACCGTCCAAAGACAACATTCATGGTCCGACGAGAACTTGCCACATGTTTAAATTTATGCACATATATGCTTGTATTGCTTATTTGCAGGTAAACCGGCGACCAACGGCCATATCAGCAGGAGCGATCCCACTCCAGTTCCCACAGCCCTATCAGACTTCAACCATTTACCCCGTCCTAAATATCGCGTCCGTTCTTGAAAGTCTCCATCGGCCTACTCCACCGACGGATCCTGAACTACATATGGCCTAATTCCTGTA
>NW_017679837.1:0-15464 GCF_001879085.1 Nicotiana attenuata | reverse complement strand
GTAGCGCTATATTGAGGCGAGGCACACGCTCTATGACGAGTGCAGGGTCGTTTGTTATTGGGGATTGTGACATGGTCCGTCTCGGTGATGTTTTACTGTGTTTTTCTACTAGAACTTGTTGGAAATCATCGTTACTTGGATTTGACTGTTGTATTTGGGCTTCGTGCCGGCTATTCGAATCCTTCAGGGATTGATATCACTGATTTTGCATACTTTGCATATTGTTTAACCTCATTCCAAGGTTTTAAGTACTATTTTGCAAACTCAGCCCCTTTTCTCAGATTTGAAAACTTAAATGACATTTTAAATGATATTTTGGGCTGTGAATTACTGATTTAAAATACCCAAGAGGCTTATAGTGATTTCTGGATACATGGTTGGCTTGGGCTGCACGCCGCAGCATTACTATATTGATATTGAGGCCGAGGGCCTGGTTGGTGCCACAAGATGGCTTGATTATTTGCGCTTGGGCTGTAGAAGCCCCTCCGGAGTCTGTACACACCCCCAGTGAGCGCCGTCGACGATAAATATATATATGGTTGGCTCGGACTGCACGCCGCAGTGGGTACCTGAGTGTACCGGCATATGCATTCATGCATTATTACTTACCTGTTTTACCTGGCATGGTTCTTTCTGTACTATTATCTCATGGACTTGTTGGTTTTACTGTTAAAGGTTTGGTACTGCTGGTTATAGTTTGCCTTGTGTTTGTCAGAGATTTCTTATCTTCAGCCATTATTTATGTTTATTACTCACTGAGTCGGAGTACTCACTTTACTCCCTGCACCGTGTGTGCAGATCTAGGTGCATCACAGGCTGAGTGAGGATTGTTTAGCAGCACAGTAGCATCGGGGAGCATTGAGGTACCTGCATGGCGTTCGCAGCCTTCGTCTCTCCCTCCTATCTTTATTCTCTTTTATTCCGCATTTTATCCTAGACAGACTGTATTAGGTGGAAACTCTGTATTAGAGGCTCATGTTTGTGACACCGGGTCCTAGTTTGGGATTTATATTTTCAGTATTTTGTTAAACTTCCGCGTATTGTTCAGTATCTCTAAACTTTTGATAAAAATGGCTTAGTTATTAATATCTGTGCTTTAAAATTATGAACCATCCAATGTGGGAAATATTGTTGAAAGGTCGGGCTTGCCCAGCAATGGGTTGGGCGCCATCACGACCGGGGATTGGGTCGTGACAACTATTCATCCCTTGTATTACAAAAGTATTAACGTCTTACATTTATATTATTTAGATAGTAAATACAAAAGTGATTTTTAATTTTAACCATTATTGACCTGAATAGAGACCAACTTTGGTCGCTAATTATACATGAATTTAATTTAGCGACCAAAGTTGGTCGCTAAATTTAAATCAGATTTATTTATATTTTATATAATATTTAAATTAATAATATAATTATTAAAATTTTATAACTGGGTCTCGTTTTGGCGACCAATGTTGGTCGCTATCTGCCTACCCTTTAATTAGCGACCAAAATTGGTCGCAAATTTTAAATTATATATATTTATATTTTATAATTTTCTTAAAATAATAATATAATTATTAAAATTTTGTAGGTGGGTCCTGCTTTAGCGACCAACATTGGTCGCTAATCTCAGCAAACCTTTGAGCAAGCAAGTGTGACCAGTCCAGTCAACAGTTTGACTAATTTAGCGACCAAGTAGCGACCCACCTTAGTCGCTAATGTGTTTCAACTATTTATTTTATTATTTTTGCTTGTTTAGCGACCAACGTTGGTCGCTTTTTGCCACAGACCAACTTTGGTCTCTAAAGATTGGTCGTTTTTTTCCGGAATTCTAGTAGTGATAAACGGACAATGCAAATCCCCGACAAAATAAGAAAGAAAATTAGCAATGCAGGTGCGAGGAGAATGTCATATTTCTATATCTTACTCTTACATTAACAATTAGGGTGAGCCAATGACACCTACATAAATATATAATCATCTTCAAAACACACTGCAATCACCATTCCATTCCATCTCCATGCACTACTTTTGGTGTGCAAGCAAGTTACGACTGACCAAGTCTGAACTCAAACCGCGTAAAATAAAACTTTGGTATATAGTAGTAGTAGCCTTATCGTCTAAAGACAATGGTCTCTTCTACTTATGGTAATTTTCACAGGATTTGACTGAGCTAAATTTGTAAAACTCCCTCTGCCTTTGCCAAAATATGGAAAGTCCATTCAATATCCTCTAGATATATAGTCGGCATCATATGAATACAAAAGTAACTGTGGATTGGAGGAATGAGTACCACGCAAAGTTCAAACCAATATCAATTTTGTCAGTGTGTTAATTTAGTCAACATTTGATTTGGTCAAATTAAGGAGGAATCTTGCTAGCTAAAAGTCCTCTCACGACTCTTATTTGAAAGCTTTATTTTTTACTTTTCATGCTACGTTGTTATAGGTACGAAGGCAATTATTGGTTGAAGTGTATGATTATATATCCAGAGCTTCCTAATTGAGAGAGCTTTAGACACATCTCAACTACTTTCAAAAAGCCCAACTGCTTGTTGCCCAACTCTTAGAATATTTACCAGAGCTTTTCAGATGCAAAATCAAAGATGCCACTTCCTGATTCTTTTCATTCAGTTTCTCTCTATCATTAGCTTTTGCCAATACATAATGCCAATAAGTGGTCAAGATGAAACTAATGGCGTAAAGAAGGTGGATGTGGGTATAATTCTTGATCTGGAAACAAGTGTGGCAAAAGTAATGCACACATGTATATTGCTAGCTCTTGAAGAGTACCATGCCGCAAATCGCAGTGCCATTAGGATAGTCCCTCACTTCAGGGATTCGAAGAAAGATGATGTTGAAGCAGCATCCGCAGGTAAATTCAGCTCGTGATTTACTGCTTTAAACTAGCATATCTTACTTTCTTTGATTCACAAGTCAGACATACTCTGGTATTATGGCTACTTGCACACGACATTGTCTTTTTCTCTAAGATACTTTTATTTTCACTTTGGTTTTCCTATTTTGAAAGGGATGTTCAGAAAATATCTTAACAGTCTAATTGTGTATGTGCAGCCATATACTTGCTAAAGGATGTCCAAGTACATGCTATCTTTGGGCCACAAATGTCTACACAAACTGATTTTGTGATTGACATAGGGAACAAAGTAAAGGTTCCTGTCATTTCTCCAGCAACAAGTCCTTCACTTTCAGTCAAGGAAAATCCCTACTTCATCAGAGCAGCACTTCCTTCTTCCAGCCAGACTAAAGCCATAGCAGCAATTGTTAAAAACTATGATTGGAGGGAGGTTGTAATCATCTATGAGGATAGCCCCTTTGGAACAGGGATAGTTCCACATTTGACTGATGCTTTGCTGGAAATAAGCACTTTAGTCTCCTATAGAAGTGTTATTTCCCCTTCAGCCAATGATGATCAAATCCTCAGAGAGCTATACAAGTTGAATACAATGCAGACGAGGGTGTTCGTCGTGCATCTGCAACCATTTCTTGCCTCACGGCTTTTCCTCAAGGCCAAAGAAGCCGGAATGATGAACAATGGATATGCGTGGATCATCACAGATGTGGTAACAAGTGTTCTGGACTCGGTAGATCCTTCAGTGATTGAGTCATCAATGCAAGGTGTTCTTGGTGTAAAGCCTTACTTTCCAAGATCACATGAGCTTAACAATTTCACCAAGAGATGGAGAGAGAGATTTCGTCAAGAGTATCCAAACATGGACCAAGTTGAACTCAATGTTTACGGGCTATGGGCATACGATAGCATTACCGTCTTAGCAAAAGCAGTACAAAATGTGGGCGCAACTGCCATCCCAGAAGTCAAGAAACCAGACGCTAAAGAGAACTTATCGGACTTAGATGCACTTGGTACCTCAGAATTGGGATCTTTGCTCATTGACACTCTGCAAAACACATCCCTAAAAAGAGGACTAAGTGGTGATTTCCGTATCATTGATGGAGAATTGCAGCCATCCCCATATCAGATTGTGAACATAATTGGGAAAGGAGAGAGAAGCATTGGATTCTGGACAGAGAGTGATGGAATTTCATATAAACTGACTATGAATGGGAAAACAGCTAAGAGTAATAATAAACAACTAGGGACCATCATTTGGCCCGGTGGATCTACTATTTTTCCTAGAGGCTGGGAAATACCCACAAGCGGGAAGAAGTTAAAGGTTGGAGTTCCTGTCAAAGGAGGGCTGGAGCAATACATTAAAGTGGAAATAGATTCAAAAACACAAGCAGTTAGTGCAACTGGTTTCTGTGCAGATGTGTTCAAAGAAGTCATCCAATCTATGCCATATGCTGTCCCTTACGAATTTATTCCATTTCCAATAGCACATAGCCCCACTTCTCAAGACTATGATGATCTTGTTTACAAGATCCTTTCTCAGGTAATATCTAATCCTTGTTTGAATTGACCTCTTTAGCTGTATCCCTTATTTACATGATCCTTTTTGAGACTTTCTTATCTACTTTCTGCTTTTGCTTTGGCTGAGGAAGACCAACCATAAATACTGCAATAACATTGTTTGCTTGAACCAGGAATATGATGCAGTTGTAGGTGATGTGACTATTTTAGCAAACCGTTCCAAGTACGTGGATTTCACATTACCTTTTACAGAGTCGGGTATTTCAGCAGTTGTGCCTGTAAGGGATGATGAGAGGAAGAATGCATGGATTTTCTTGAAACCTCTAAAGAGCGAACTTTGGGTAACAACTGGAGCATTCTTTGTCTTCATTGGTTTTGTGGTTTGGGTACTCGAACATCGTGTAAATAAAGATTTTCGAGGACCCAAACGCAAGCAAGTTGGGATGGTATTCTGGTTTTCCTTCTCGACTCTCGTTTTTGCCCACAGTAAGTCTCTAACTCAAACTGAAGTATATATGAAAGCTTTACATTAATTCTCCTTGTTTCTCAACAAATCATATATATGGCTGGTTGCAGAAGAGAGGGTAACAAGCAACTTAACAAGATTTGTGGTGATTGTGTGGGTTTTCGTGGTTCTTGTGCTGACATCAAGTTATACCGCCAGTTTAACATCTATGTTAACGGTGCAACAGCTCCAACCTACTATAACAGACCTCAATGATCTCATCAAGAATGGAGAATATGTTGGGTACCAAAAAGGTTCCTTTGTCGAAGACATCCTGAAGCGCATGAAATTTGAGAGCTCCAAGTTTAGAAGTTATAGCACATTGGAAGATTACAATGATGCCCTCTCAAGAGGAAGCAAAAATGGAGGAGTTGGTGCAATTGTTGATGAGCTACCTTATCTCAGACTCTTCCTTAACAAGTACTGCAGGAAGTATGTTATGGTTGGTCCCACTTACAAAACTGCCGGCTTTGGATTCGTAAGATTCTCACACTCCAGTGATGTTTTTGGACGTGTTTATATTTGTTTAGAATAGTTTGTAGTTTACTCAATCTAATTCAGTTTTGCTCCTCAATTTCTTGCAGGTATTTCCAAAAGGATCTCCTATGGTACCTGACGTCTCAAGAGCAGTCTTGAAGGTGATGGAGGGAGAATTTATGAATAACATAATTCAGAAATGGTTCGGGAATGAAACAGACTGTCCAGAGAAAAACGGAATGGTTATAACATCTGATAGCCTCACGCTAGATAGTTTTAAGGGCCTTTTCCTCATAGCTGGTGTATCAGCAGGCTCCGCTCTTCTCACATTCTTACTCATCTTCCTTCATCAGAACAGAGAAATCTTTGCCACTGATGATTCAATATGGCAAAAGCTTTCTGCACTAGCTAAAGTCTTTGACGAAGTGAGAGATAACTCTAATGTTAAGTCAGAAAAGCATGAAGCGAATGAAAGCCAAACAGCTACACAGTTGTCAGCAACTGCAGCTTACCCTGATATATTGCCCAATCTTGCCTCGCAAAGCCCAGAAATCAGAATTTCTGACGGCCTAGACGCATCCCCTGCACATGAAGGATTCTCTACACCAGAACCTGGAACTCCAGCTCATGAAACCATTACAGAGGCCAATGAGGAAAGATGTTACATATGACTGCTGCTACAATTATGAACACACTTGAAAAGAGCCCTACAAGAGATTGTACAGAGATGAGATAGCTTTAATATAGTTAAACTAGATTACATTATAACTTTGTCGCTCTTAGCCATAATATTTGCAAGAAGAGGCGGCTCTAGAATCTAGATTTGAGTGTTCAATCTTTTAAGTTCTTACCATTGAATTCATTGTAAATTATGGGTTCAGAATTTAATACTACTATTTATTATTGAAATTTCACCAACTTTCCACATATATTTGTGTGTCGAAATTATTGGGTTCAAGGTTTCAGGTGGAAAATGAAAGATTTCAGAGGAATAGTATCAAAACATCACTTATCAATGCCATAAGCATAGCGAAAAGCAATCCAACAAATTTGCCGACCTCCATTTCATATGTGTAAAGAGCCCACATCCAACTGAGAAACAAATGAACTTTTAGAGGAAAATCCACAAAGAAAAGGATGCTCAAGTCACAAGAATACCCTATTAGTTAATGATTAAAAATTCATCTGGCTCATAAGTTGTTTGCTCCTCAAAAGTGTAGTAGACTACAAATGATACAGAAGAAGAAAACAGAAATTTTTAAGTTCATCAACAACTTAATTAATGACGTAAAAACGGATCAGATTATGTTATTTTCAAAATTATGGAAGAAACAGTAGGATATCCACGCGCCTGTTAGTTCACGATAGCGGAGAGACAATCTTCTTGTCCAAAAGACATTAGAGTTTAGATATTTCCAAATATAAAATAATTAAAATTAATTTGTTGGAATTAGAAAACTGATGAAAATGAACTTTATGCAATTGAATTGCATAATAGATTGTTATGGAAAGAAAATTTACTAATTTTCATAGCGTATGAGCTATGCTAAAGTAAGGAGCTAGCAGTATTTTTTTAACAAGAGGGAGTGGACTTTTAAGGTGTTTGAATTGGCTTAAAACTCTGCTTTAAATCAGTTTTTGACTTAGCCTTCTGAATGAGCTAGCATGCAAAGAAAATATGAAATATTGACATGAAATTTGTTGATAATTGTTATTAATATTTCATATTATTAATGTTTTGAAAAATATTTTTCAATCATCAACCAAATATATATCACAAATAATTTCTAGAAAAAATACATTCCGTGAAAAATATTTTTCATAAAAGATACTACACTTTTATCGTACCAAAGACACGCAATTACTAGCTTCTCACATTTTTTACCTTATAAAAAAGAAAAAAGAAAAAAACTAGCTTCTCACTTTTCAATTATGCATCCTCTTTTGTCTCTTCTTTTGATAAGGGTTCGAATAGAAAAGGAATTTGTAATTA
This sequence comes from Nicotiana attenuata, assembly GCF_001879085.1. NCBI lineage: Eukaryota > Viridiplantae > Streptophyta > Magnoliopsida > Solanales > Solanaceae > Nicotiana > Nicotiana attenuata. The sequence goes on along the minus strand of NW_017679837.1, from coordinate 8,112 downwards.
GATTATCAGTATTCTATGATTTGCACATCAAATTCTTTCAATCACTATTGAGGGGTACCGGAAAGTTTAAGGTGTGTAGTTAGAATTCAAAACAAATTAAAGAGTATTTATATAATATTCTGATTTAATATATACATGGATTTAACCGGACATGGCTAAGAGATTAGATTGATAAATATGTCATCGTTTTGCTTTTTATTCTTGTGTCGCAAAACAATATAATCATAATTTAGTGAATCACACATATAATCCTATGAAATTTCATTCAATATCTACAAAAAGTATTTGCACAAACAAAAATAAGAGAAATACAAGTTTAAAAAGATAGTAGAAATTTCTATTCTCATTTGGTTTTTCCATTTTTCTTTTTCTTTTTCTTTTCGTCATTTTATATAGGAAATATGATTTAATAAAGTTATGTGGCATGAAATAATTCAATAGATGCATCCTTTGTTAAGAAATTCAAATGAGGTAGTTTTGTTACATAAATATGAAATAATGATATCTGATATTTGAAACCACATGAGAGGTTTATGCAATATTTTTTCTTATAATACACTACTAGAAATTCGGGTTTTAGCGACCACGAAAAGCGACTAAAGTTGGTCGCTTATTGGCCAAAAAGCGACCAAAGAGGCATGGTCGATATTAAGCTGGTCCCTTTACCTTAGGGACCAAAGTTGGTCGCTAATTTAGCGACCAACTTTGGTATCTCAGGTAAAAGGACCAAATTTTCCGGGTAAAGAGAATAGCGACCAACTTTGGCCGCTACAATATTTTAATATTATAATTTGGCGACCAAAGTTGGTCTCTTTCTGTAAATTACGTTTTTTTTATTTATTATTAATCATAAAATAGCGACCAACTTTGGTCTGTAAAGAAAATATTATATTTTAAAATTTGGAAAATAGAGACCAAAGTTGGTCGCTTTACTATAAATTTTTTTTATTTTTTTAAAATAATCGACCAAAGCTGGTCGCTAACTTCAAGAATTAAATTTTTTTTTAGTAATATGCGACCAACTTTGGTCGCTATATTTCCAGAAATTATATTTTTTTTAATGGTATAGCGACCAAAGTTGGTCGCTTTTTGTGAAATCTGGGTTAAATAGCGACCAACCTTGGTCACTATTTCCCAGAAAATTATTTTTTTTTAATTGAAAAGCGACCAAATGGCGACCAGAGTTGGTCGCTTTTCTTGGTATATTGCTGGCAGGAACTGCCTATTTTGGCAGCTACACCACCTGCCAGCTTACCAAAATTCCTAAATATGCATTTTATGCCAACAACAACAACAACAAGCAACAACAACAACAATAAACAACAACAACAACAACACAACAACATTATAACCAACAAAGTATAAAGTTCAATAGAACTTTATACTTTAAGCTAACCAAACTAATAAGTTAACTGTTATTACAAAACCATTCAAAAACCGATTGTATTTGTCTAGTTGAAAGTGTATAAAATTCAAGGATTGTTCTGTACATCATTATCATCACCGTCTGATGAACTTTCATCACCAAGACGGTATCCAGAATGGTGTATTTGTCGAGGATGGGAAGAACGATCACGGGGAGGACGGGAGGAACGAGGCACGGGGAAGGCGAGCCTCTGGCGATGACTCACGAGACCGGGGAATCGGAAAACTGCCAGAAGCTAGGAGAGATTTGATCTGCTCTTGCATGCCAATGTACTGAGCATCTCTAAGCTTTTCTCTTTCCTTGGCGGCTTCTAGCTCGGATGTGAGCTTTGTCACAGTCTCCCGCATAGAGGAGAGGCTCTCCCCATCAAGTTGCTCGGCTTGCGAGGAAGTCCCTATTCCTTGCATTCCACACTTATAGCGATGGAATTTCTTATTAGGAAGCCCGTATACCTTCCCCCCATTTTGGACCGCCAGCAGCCTGCGTCCACATTCTCTCAGCATCCTCGTCCGATAGTTGGATTGGCTCGCCCGACTCATTAGGTGGCTGACTGCGTATGAATTGCTCCACTTCAGCTGTGAAGCGACCCTATAAGAAAAATTACATTGAATTAGTATTTCAAAATTTATATAAAAGTAAATCAAAATTCTTAATGAAAAGTGAAAACTTACATGTACAGTCGAGGCTCGGCCCTCGACCCACCTTTCTTGGTCCGTCTCTTTCTTCTTCTTTACAATATGAGTCTCATTGAAGAGCTCATCTTGGTTCATCGGACGCCCCAACTTTTTTTGCTAAAAACTCATAAATTTTAGTTAATAAACAGAATAGATATACTTTGAAAATTAAAATAAATTAAGCAATTACGTACCATTCTTCTTTTTATCGTCCCTAGGCTGATCGCACCTCCAGTGTGCAAGGATCCTCCCTTCTCAGATGCCCGAGCTTTCTTTCCTTTTTCGCTCTTCTGTAAGAACTCTGCGGTAAGCCATTGCCTTTGCAAATCCTCCCACAAATTCTGAAGCAACCAGCCAGGCTTCTGGTTCAACTTTTTAGCTTTGGAGAAACAATAGGACAACCGCTTTCGAGCTTTTAGATGGAAATTTGCAACCACATCCGCGCTATAGCGGTGTTCCCATACACACTTGCTCTGTATTTCAAAAGTTAAGTATTATATGAAAATATCATATTTAGATGGAAATATCATAAAAGCTATATTCGATATATTATACTTAGCTTTTATTAGCTAATAATTATTCAAAAGTTAAGTACATTAACTGCTTATAGTATAGTATATGCATTAGCTAATATATATATATATACTATGCAATAAGTATTAGTGCATTAGCTAATAAAAGCATAGTATTAATGCACTTAACTTTTGATTAATTATGTATTAACGCACTAAGCTATATTCGATATATATAAGCTAAATTCGATATATTATTAGCTAAATTCGCTATAATTCGATATATATAAGCTAAGCTATATTCTATAATACATATTTAGATGGAAATATCATAACTATAAATAATTATACTGCTTAAAAGAATATTTACACCTTAAATTGATTGAAGATTTGCTCCTTCANATATATATATATATATATATATATATATATATATATATATATATATATATATATACACACATATATATACACTATGCAATAAGTATTAGTGCATTAGCTAATAAAAGCATAGTATTAATGCACTTAACTTTTGATTAATTATGTATTAACGCACTAAGCTTTTATCGAATATATATATAAAAGCTATATTTCATGTATATAAGCTAAATTCGATATAATATTAGCTAAATTCGATATAATTCGATATATATAAAAGCTAAGCTATATTCTATAATACATATTTAGATGGAAATATCATAAATATGAATAATTATACTGCTTAAAAGAACATTTATACCTTAAATTGATTGAAGATTTGCTCCTTCAGCGAGAATGGGAATTCACTCCAAGTCGCATAAGGACCATCATAAAGCTTTCTGGTGGCTTTAGTGATTATCCTTGTAGTAATATTACTAGGGATGAACTTGCAATTTAATAGAAAACAACGCATTAATATCTTAGTAAAACTGTACAAAACAATAAAAGTAAAAATAACAAATAACTCTTACCCATCACCCTCAGGGACTATGATGATCCTGTCATATTCATCATAATGCACCTCCTCGTCATCATCAACATCACCGTCCGAAGCATGTATATCGGAGGCATGTATGGAAGGTGTAGGGGGGTCAGAGCTAGTATCTCGCAGGCGAAGGCCTGCAATAGATGGAGTCCCAGATGAAGATGGCTGCGAGCCCTGGGACTGCGACATAGCTGTATGGGCCGCAAGTGGATGTGACACTGATAGCTGTGACCCGAGTGGCTGTGACACGGATGGCTGTGATCCATGTGGATGTGACATGGATCGATGCGATCCATGAGATGCTGATGGATGCGATCCACGTGGTAGTGAGACAGGTGGACTGTATGTCGGACGTACAGTCCTATGGCCCTATGAAGAAAGTCCTGGCGTCTGCACGAAGGTGTAGGGCTGGTGATGCAGTGGCAACTCAGAATAACCCACACCCCACTGTTGCTGCTATTTTTATTTTTAGAGAAATCCTCTGTATGAAACTTATAACCATTCACAACGTACTTAGACATTGTTGTGACCTCAACCCTAGGTCCCCAAGATACATCTTTCAAAAATTTATTTACACCATTATTTGGATCATTTACCTACATTTCCTTAAAAAAATCATAAGTTAGCATAAGTTCCAAACATTGTTTACCTACATAGTGTTAGAATATTTTAAAGAGAAACTTACAAATTATTTGAACCACGTATCAAATCTCGTATATGTCATCATGGCCAAATTGACCCACAAAGTGACTGTGACACATCAAATACTTTTAGTAGTTGCATTGAGATGTAATCACAGTAATTTTTATATTTTGATAACTACTAAATCAATACTTACTTGAGATATGGTACAACTTCGGGACAATTTAGCAACACGTGAAGTGTAGCTGACTTGAACTCCATATCACTCAAACTTCTCTTTCTACCATCCTTAGAACATCGGCCTGGTTGATTGAGTATGGACATAAGCGGATATAATGGATCATTCCTAAGGTCGACCGTGTGTCTGTTGGGCCTATTCCTAGCAAATGGCACATTACTCTCAAAATAATAAGAACAAGAATGAGCAGTTTCCTTCGCAAGATAAGCTTCGCATATAGATCCTTCAATCCTATTCCTCTGCTTAACAAATTGTTTGCATTTGCCAATTGTCCTACATAGTTTCAGGTTAGCCAAGAACATTTGTTTAAATTAAAACAGAAAATTACATCAAACTTAAAACGGAAAAGGGTCAAAAGTATCCCTCTACTATTCGAAAATATTTATTTATACCCTTCGTTATACTATTGGTCCATTATAGCCCCCAACGTTATAAAACTGGTACAAAAGTACCCCTCTGCCGTTAGGACCCTCCAACATGGCAAAATTATCCTACGTGGCGTAACATATGCTGAGGTGGATGCCACCTCATCGCACTTATCCCATTTTACCCCCTTCCCAACTTCTTCTTCCACCACCACCTCCCTCTTCACCCAAACACCACTAGCATTACCTCCTCCTTCACCGTACACCTATTCTTTCGTCACCATCAAACCACTAGTCTTGACCACCATTTGTTTACCAAAATCAAACTGAATCGATGTATTGTGTGCAGTATTTGTTTCATAAACAAATCCTGTATTTAATAAATAAGTATGCGAACAAAACAGTATGAAATCTAATTAAAGTCACATTTGGTGACAGATACAGTTAGCTAGTTTAATTAGGAAACTAGAACAATAACATTTTCTTGGACGACACATTCTTGCCTTTGATTTTTCGATAAAAATATACTATATATCTTGGTAATTATGGGTAGCGGACCTAAATTGGGAGCAATCTAGCATTTTCAGTGTGTGGGTTCATGATATATGTGATTTCTCGGTCAAAATTGAATTTGGTTTAGCGAGCACCTACTGTTCATGATGTTTAAGAACTGGAATCCTAGTTCTGTAATTTTTCCACGTTCTAACCATAAGCACTTTGTCTCAACTCCCAATTAATAAAGTAGTCTTTGAAGAAGCAATATCTTTATCTCTCGTTTTCTTATATATTGGCCATTTTAGGTGCATGTTCTGTAATTTGTCCTTATTATTCTCTCATCATCCCATACCCCTTTCTTCCATATTTGTATTGCATCATATTCAAAATCTTCGATCCAATTTGATTTTGGTGAAACAACGGTTGTCAAAATTAGTGATTTGTCGGTGGTGGAAGAATAGGTGTGCAGGTGGTGAAGGAGAAGGTGATGTTGGTGGTGATTGAGTGAAGAGGGAGGTAGTTGTGAAAAAGAAGTTAGGGATGGGGTAAAATGGGATAAATGCGATGAGGTGGCATGCCATGTGGCATCCACCTCAGCGATATGTCAAGCCACATAGGATAATTTTGCCAGGGTGGAGAGTCTTAACGACAGAAGGGTATTTTTACACCAATTTTATGATGTCGGGGGTTGTTGTGGACTAATAGTATAACGGAGGGCATAAGTGAACATTTTATAATAGTAGAAGGATATTTTTGACCCTTGTCCGAACTTAAAATATTACTTCTCAAAGGGATACATCCATCTGCATTAAACAGGCCCTCCAAGTCGTGCCTCATGTACAAGGTGGATTGGAAGGTGTTCCATCACATCAAAAAACCCACATAGAAATATCTTTTCCATCTTAGTAGAAGTTACACGAATGTTCTGATCCATCCGGAGTAGGATTTCTTCCCTTAATGTGGAAGAACACAAGTCTTTGAATAACAAACTAATCTCTGTGATGGGTTTCCAGATTCGTTCAGGCAAACCACAAAATGGAATAGGCACTAAGGTCTCCATGAAAACATGACAGTCATGACTTTTCAAATGGCTCAACTTCCACCTCCATATCAACTTTTTTCCCAAAATTCGACGCATAACCCTCAGGCATCTTCAATTTCGTTACCCAATCACAAATTTGTCGTCTTTCCTCCAAAGTGAATGTGTAACTTGCTTTGGGCTTGAACACCTTACCATTGTTTGCTGTCTGCAAGTATAATTCAGGCCGCCTGCAATATTCTCGTAAGTCCATTCTAGCTTTCGAGTTATCTTTTGTCTTACCTTTAACATCCATCACTGTGTTGAACAAATTGTCAAAATAGCTCTTCTCAATATGCATGACATCAAGGTTGTGACGGAGAAGATTATCCTTCCAATAAGGCAACTCCCAAAATATACTCTGTTTCGTCCAATTATAAGTAACACCGTATCCGGGGAATCTATAAGGTGGAGCTTCAGTAACTTTACTGAAGTTCTGGACCCTCTCCCAAATTTCCTCACCTGAAAGTATCGGAGGTGGGAAATCATATTCCATTTTATTCTTTTTGAATGCATTTTTCATCCTTCTAAACTCATGATCAGGAGGCAAGAATTGACGATGACAATCAAACCATGATTGCTTTCGGCCATATTTCAAAGTGAACGCTTTACTATTTTCCATGCAGTAAGGACAAGCTAGCTTCCCAGCAGTCATCCACCCAGACAACATTCCATACGCAGGAAAATCGTTAATTGTCCACATTAAATTAGCACGCAAAATGAAATTCTGCTTGGTTGATATGTCATATGTTTCAACACAATCGTACCACAATTGTTTTAGCTCATCAATCAAAGGTTGCAAATATACATCAATCAAACTTTTTGGATTACGTGGATCGGAGATAATACAATTTAAGAATATATATGGACTAGTCATGCACAACTCGGATGGTAGATTATAAGGTGTAAGAAAGACATGCCAACATGAATATGGTATGGCAGATACAGAAAAAGGCGTGAAGCCATCCGCACACAGACCTAATCGAACATTCCTTGGTTCACTAGCAAAATCTGGATAAGTCCTATCAAAGTGCTTTCAAGCTTCTCCATATGAAGGATGACACATAATACCAGGTGGTCTTCTATTTTCAAAGTTCCATCTCATATGAGGAGCAGAACTCACCGACGCATATAACCTCTTTAACCTAGGTATAAGAGGTAAATAATGCATCGACTTGATAGCGACCATATTCCCACTGGAAAGCCTCTTAAAACGAGGCTTTTCGCAAAATTTACAACTGTCAAAACCTGCATCATCTTTATAATATAACATGCAACCATCTTCACAACAATCAATTCTCATTGACGAAAGTCCTAACTTAGAAACTAATCTCTTTGCCTTATAGAAATCACCAGGTAATTCGATATCAGGGTCAACTAGTTCACGCATAAGGTCAATGAAAGAGTCCATGGCTCCTTGAGAAATATTCCAATCAGATTTCATACTTAGTAATCTAACTGCAACAGACAACTCAGAGTGCGGACTTCTGTTACGTAGTGGACAACTAGCTTCCTCTAAAGCTTCATAAAAATATTTTGCGTCATCATTAGGAGTTTGTTCAACATTTTCATTGGGCTCGCCCCCAAAGTGCATCCCAAAAGGATCCGCAACCATATCATGAATTCTAGAATCATGATTTGTATCTCCACCGCCTACACTTTCACCACAACCATGTTACTGAAACTATCCCATGGCTACCATCGATCTCTCCATGACT
>NW_017679836.1:12166-15464 GCF_001879085.1 Nicotiana attenuata | reverse complement strand
CTACCGCATTACACAGATCCTCTAGTGAACCTTTGTTCCAAACCCATGATAATCACTACTACCCACCCGAACCTACCTTCAAAGCACCAAAACCATGTCCTTACACCCCTCGCTTTGATCTCTCGGCTGAAAGCCTCCCAAGAACCCTGAGCAGGAGGAGTTGATTTGAAAGGGTCCAAAGTTTATTTGATGAAGTGAACACGGTAGAAATTCGGGAAGGTTCTGGTGACAAAGAAGTGCATTTTGTCAGGCCTAATGTGAAGATCAACAATTGGGAAGCTACTCTTCTTCCTACTCGGAGGGAGTTTTGGTAGTAGGTTTTGATTTTCTTTTGTTTGTCTGGATTATTCCAGGGTTGTGATTCAGTTCTTTCTATGCTGGTCTCAGTGACATGACATGCATGAGGAATCTTTGGCCAGTCTTAAAAGCCGGTCTAATTCTGAAGTAATAATACAAGAAATTGAGTGTGATGATGAATTGGAACATGACGATGATGAGTGGGTCAAAACCGGCCTGGAGCAATTGAGTCTGATTGATGAAAAGAGATTGGCAGCAGTATGTTATGGCCAATTGTACCAACAGAGAATGGCGAGAGCATATAACAAGAAAGTGCGTCCACGGAAGTTCGAAGTAGGACAGTTAGTGTTGAGACGTATCTTGCCTCATCAGGCTGAAGCAAAAGGAAAGTTCGCCCCAAACTGGCAGGGACCATTTGTTGTAACTGAGTGTTGTCCAATGGTGCGTTATATTTGACATATGTGGAAGGAAAATGTGTAGAAATGGCTATCAACTCCGATGCAGTCAAGAGATACTATGTATGATTCCTTTGTCTGATTGTACTTGTTTGTATTTGGCATATTTTGAAGATTGGAATGACGAAGGCATTTTGTTCTGCTACCTAAATACTTTATCCTTTGCTACCCCTTTGAGCCTCAGTTATCTTCTTTCATACCCCTCTTTTGGAATCAATGACAAAGTTCGTAAACACAAGCATGGAAAGTAAGTGAAGGAAAAGGAGAAGGAAAACAGTGAAAAGAGAGAGAGAAGAAAAATGAAAAAAAAAGGAAAAGAAATGAAAAAAAGCAAAGAAAAAAAAAGAAAAGAAAAGAAAAAGAAAAAGAGAAAACAAAAAGAAAAAGAAAAAGAAAAAGAAAAGAAAAAAGAAAACAATAGAAGAGAAAAGAGAAAGAAAAGAAAAAGAGGAGAGAGAATGGGAGAGAAGAAAAATCACAACAAAGTAATTTCTATGACCTGAACTACGTTTGACTTGATTCCGAAAGGATACGTAGGCAGCCTCTCTCTAAGGTTCAGTCACACCAAAATAAAAATCCAAAAGTCCCCAAAGAAAGAAACTGGGGCCGAAGTTGTGGTTGTTGTAAGAAATCTGATTCCGAAAGTTATAATTTTGAACCCATTTGAATTGTTTTGAGCCCTTGATACCCTTTCTTTCTAACCCTATCCAAAAGCCCACATTACGGTCCAAAGAAAGACCTTCCGATCAGTCTTCAAGAAATGCCAAGTCAAGCGGGTAAAGGTAATTCATGTTAGGGGCAACACTCTGGTTCAAGCAGGAAAAATCCAAAATGAGAGAGTCTTATTGGTGAAAACCCTCACGGGCACCGTAAGGCGACGGGAGCTGAGAGAAATAAAATGAGAGAGTCTTATTGGTGAAAACCCTCACGGGCACCGTAAGACGACGCGAGCTGAGAGAAATGAAAAATGAGAGAGTCTTATTGGTGAAAACCCTCACGGGCACCATAAGGCGAAAGTGATTTGAGAGAAATCAAATGAGATAGGTCTGTGGGTGAAAACCGTTCAAGACACTACAGGATGAACAAGGTTAGGGTTTGGTTGAAGAAATCAGGATTATGGAATTCTGGGGCAACAAAGCGTGGCAGGTGAAAGTTGATTGGTTGGGCGGATTGGGCCGATTAGTCCGAAATGCATGTCATGATCAATGGTACCAGTTGTTCCACTCTGATAAGTCCCTTTTCCTTTTCTTTCCTTTTTGTAAATCGTCCGGTTATGGATTCTTTTATCCTTAACTCTCAAGGTCATTGCATTCCTTCCTTTTGAGGTTTGTTCTTCAAGATGTTCCAGTGTCAGTCGCGTTCAAAACAAAGAAGAAAGGATGTCGAGGCTCACTACCAGTCTCCCAATTGCAAAAGCATAGTGGGGCCAGAACATACCAAAGATGGCATGATGCAAAGTAAGATACAAAGAGTCACCCGAAGTTTCATCGGTGGTTTGATTGGGTAGTTTTATGGGGGATGCAAAGTTTCAGATAAAAGAGGCCAGAGAGGCAGAAGCAACAGACTGGGTATAAAACACTCAGGTCATCGAAGGTCGTGGGGGTCGAAAGTCAGTCAGAAAGGCAAACGGTTCAGGGCCGGTTCAAGAAGCAAGGCAAGGCAAAACACAGCAGCGGAGACGTCTTCAGCAAGAATGCCATCAACTAACCACCATTTTTAAACTGACAAGATTTTTCTTTGATTGAAACAGGGGCAGAAAGTTTTCGTTGGTTTCACCTTCCTTAAGGAAAAAGCAAGCACCAAAACAGGTTTGACCATAAATTCTCAGGACCCTCCTGGAAAATGAGACTTAGTTTAAATTTCAAAACAATCATGAATAGCATAATCTAGCATAAATATAAGTTGGTTTCAGAGTTTGCGTGCTTAAGATAGGACTCAATTATGAGTTTTTAGGACCCTTTTGGACAATGGGACGTAGTTTTAAGGTATGTTTAGATAGCAAGATATAGTGGAAGTCGTACCTTTAGTAGATATGACTTAGGTTAAAACTGTTTTTTAACTAGAAGATGCCAGGACCCTCCTGGGTAATGGGGAGTAATTAAGACCTCTTAGATAACAAATGTAGTGGGAGTAATACCTTTAGAAGATATAACTTAGGTTCGTAATTGTTAGGAGTTGTCAGGACCTCCCTGGATAATAGGACTTAGCTTTCGAATTCTTATAATAGTTGGTAGAATAATTCAGTTTAACACTCACATTTGTGCCCGGCCACTAAACTGGGGCAGAAAATTTTCTTTGTTTTGTCTATTTTTGTTGAAATCAGGAGCCCTCCTGGAGAACAGAGGCATTTATTTCAAGTTTTAGCAATCAGGAGCCCGCTTGGAGAACAGAGGCATATATTTCAAGTGTTAGCAATCAGGAGCCCGCCTGGAGAACATATGCATCTATTTCAAGTTTTAGCAATTGGAAACCCGCCTGGAGAACAGAGGCATATATTTCAAGTTTTAGCAATCAGGAGCCCGCCTGGAGAACAGAGGCGATTATTT
>NW_017679836.1:0-11712 GCF_001879085.1 Nicotiana attenuata | reverse complement strand
GACTTTCCCGAACTACATTGACCCGATTCCTTTTTAGCCAAGGATATGTAGGCAACCTCGGAAGTAGGGTGCGGTCAAACTTTTCAAAAGTGCTTCACACGGAGTATTCAAACGGGCAAAAATCGCTCGTATCCGCTCACTTATCTTTGCACGAAAACTCTTCGTGTTTCCGAGCAAAGAGGGGCAGCTGTGAGCACGTGATTTTTGCCCTATATGAATTACTCCCATAATTTCAAAACAAAATAATTTCTTTTCGTTATTGGCAATTTTGTGGAATTTTGTGGCATTTTTTGTTAAGTGTTTGCATTTTTATGTGCATTAATTAAATGAAAATACAAAAAAAAAATGTGTGCATTTGCATTTAGGATTTAATTTAACATTTTAGGATTAATTAATCAAGTTGTTTTATAAAAAGGGAAAATCATAAAAAATAGTTCAATTTGCTTTTAATTCTAACTTTTACCTTTGAGTAGTTTTCTTTTAATTTGTTTTTAAGTAATTGTGATAATTATCATTTAGGTTTAATTAGTGTTTTTTTTAGTTATTAGGTTCTAGGAATTAAATTAGGTTATTTTAATGTTAATTTGAAAAAAAAAGTAAAAAGAAAAGCAAAACAAAAGAGTGTTAAGTCATATTTGGGCCAAATCAATTAAAGTCCATCAGCCCAAATAATTTTCCTTCCCCTGAAACCCGGTCCAGCCCAGACCCACTCCCACCCCAACCCGCCTGGGCGACCCGACCCGTTCCCCCCAAATAACCCTTAATTAAAAGAAAAGAGGGCCTAGTCCCTAAAATCCCAAAGACCACCCCGCGACTGTTCTTCTGCTCCACAAAATACACTCGAATCCAACCCCCATTTCAGCCCAAATCCAAGCGAGTGAACACCACTCTCGTACCTCGCGTTTCCCTTCCTATTCTCTTGCCATAGGGTAACTGCCTCTGACAGATTCTCTTCCTCACATGCTATTTCTTTTGTTTCGGATTTTAGCCTTTGGGGTGAATATATGGAAAAATGGGGGGGCGTTGGATTGGATTCGATTCGATCCACCCCCTCCATTTGTCCGTTTTTCATCATAAGCAAGGTTAAAATTTCAGATTTTAGAGAAAGATATTTTTAGAGGGATTTCTTGGAGATAAAGGAAGAAGGTTCTAGATCTTTGGCGTTAGCTTCCTATGGTTGGAGTCTTTTTCTTTTAGGTTGAAGAAGAAGCAGAGTACTTATGGATAATTCATATAGTATGTTTTAGGCACTCTCCAATTAGTACAATTGTGGTTGCGTATACGTTCGCGTAACATGACCATAATTATAAAATTAATTCGGAGTATACGTTCGCGCAACTTCGATCAAATATTTTCTTAATAATAAAATGGGTTGCGAGCTTTTAATTATTTTTGGCTTACATAATTCATTAAATCACATATGGCCCTCACATTAATTTCGTGACCTAGATGTAAAAATGACTAATATTCGTAGAATATCCTTTAGGGCCGTTTAAAATACCAAGTGTGGTTGCGCATACGTCCGCATAACACAACTACACTTCTAAAAACAAAACTGGAGTATGCGTTCGCGCAACTTCGGCCCAAACTTTTCTTAATAATAATTAAGCGTTATTAATTGTGGACACGTTCGCGTGACATGATTTTTGACGCACCAAACGGGGGGGTATACATACGCGTAACCCGTTTCAAGATAGTTTTTCTAATTAAAAGCGGTGAAAGAAGTAAATGCACATAGGTTCTAAAATCAGTAATTAAATAATTTAATAAGCCAAGTAGGATCAAAGCGACCGTGCTCGAACCACGGAATTCGGGAGTGCCTAACACCTTCTTCTGGGTTAACAGAATTCCTTACCCGGATTTCTGGTTCGCAAACTATAATAACACAGTCATTCTTTTCCTCGATTCGGGATTAAAACCGGTGACTTGGGACACCATAAATCTCCCAAGTGGCGACTCTGATTTTTAATTAAATAAATTCCGTTTCGATTGTCACTTCAAGTCGGAAATAACTCCCTTTATTATATCCCTCTTTACGGGGGTGTAGTAGAAAAAAGGAGGTGTGACACCTTAGCTTGAACATTGTTTTGTATGTACCCTCCCTTCGTAGAAACTTAGTTTCTGGTGCGCTTCTCAACAAAGCAGGTCTTAAACTTGTTTTTGAATCTAATAAAGTTGTTATTTATTATGGGGGAGACTTTGTTGGGCAGGGTTACCTTAGTGGGGGTTTATTTGTACTGAACATCACTTAAGAGATTACTAATAATGCTAGTACTTTCAATTCTGCTTATATTGCTGAGTCTATTGATTTGTGGCATGGTAGACTAGGTCATGTTAATATTGCTTCTATTAAAAGACTTAGAAAAATGGAATTAATTCCTGCAGTTAATGTTGATAATTTTTCTAAGTTTCCTGTTTGTGTAGAAGCAAAACATACCAAAAAGCCTTTTAAAAATGTAACTAGTAGAAAAATAGAATTGCTTGAACTAGTACATTCAGACTTAGCAGATTTCAAGAACACTGTTAGTAAGGGTGGAAATAAATATTACATCACCTTTGTAGATGACTTTTCTAGATACACTAAGGTATATCTTCTTAAGTAAAAAGATGAGGATGAAAGCTTGTTTTTAAATACAAGGCAGGAGTAGAGAATCAATTAGACAGAACAATCAAGAGACTTAGGTCTGACAGGGGTAGTGAATATAGTACTAATACTCTAGAAGCCTTTTGGGAGAAAAATGGAATTATACATGAGGTTAGTGCTCCCTATACTCCCCAATAAAATGGTGTAGCCGAATGGAAAAATAGAACCCTTAAGGAAATGATGAATTCTATGTTTTTGAGTTCAGGTTTATATGATAATATGGGGGGGGGGGGGGGTAAGCTGTTTTATCTGCATGCTATATTTTTTATAAAGTCCCTCATATGAAGTTAGATAAAACCACGTATGAGTTATGAAAAGGGTTTGCCCCTAACTTGAAAATTCTGAAAGTGTGGGGGTGTTTGGCTAAGGTTGGTCTACCTGATTTTAAACAAGTAACTGTTGGACCCAAGACTTTTAATGTTATTTTCATTGGTTATGCTCAAATAGTGTTGCGTATAGATTTATGTCTTTGAATGATAGTTCTATCTGTGAATCTAGAGATGCAAATAATTTTGAGCATGCTTTTCCATTGAAAAATAATTTTCCTAGTGATATGCATAATAATGCTTCTACATCTATGTCTGTTAATTCTCATAGTGTACCTTCTTCTAGTGCTACTTCTAATGAGCATGAAAATGAACTTAGAAGGAGTAAGAGGCGTAGAATTGAAGCTAGCTTTGGTCCTGACTTTATCACTACTTTCTTGACTGAAAATATTGATCTTGATGTTTTGAATGATGAATTAGTGTCTATCTATTTAATAGAAGAAGACCCTAAGACTTATAATGAAGCAATGAGGTCAATAGATGCTAGTTTTTGGAAAGAGGCCATTAAAAATGAATTACACTTTATAGTTTCTAATCACACGTGGGACTTGTCTGATTTGCCTAAAGGTTGTAAACCCATAAGTAGCAAGTGGATATTTAAGAAGAAATATAGACCTGATGGTACAATTGAGAAATATAAGTCTTGACTTGTTATTAGGGGTTTTAACCAAAAGAAAGACATTGATTACTTTGACACTTATTCTCCTGTGACTAAGATAGCGACTATTGGAACTCTTGTTGCTTTAGCCGCTATTCATAATTTAGTGATACATCAAATGGATGTTAAAACGGCTTTCCTAAATGGTGATTTAGAGGAAGAGATCTATATGTCTCAACCCGAGGGATTTGTGATCCAAGGACAGGAGAATAAAGTATGCAAATTGAGTAAGTCTCTGTATGGTCTAAAGCAGGCACCTAAGCAATGGTATGAAAAGTCTAATAGCACATTAGTGGGTAATGGTTTTGTTGTTAATGCATCTGATACTTGTGTTTATTCCAAGATGACAGGATCTGATTGTGTTATTATATGTTTGTATGTGGATGACATGTTAATCTTTGGCCCTAACGTGAATGTTGTTAATGAGACTAAGAATTTTTTGTCTTCTAAATTAGAAATGAAAGATCTTGGAGAAGCATATGTGATTTTAGGGATTAAAATCAAAAGAACTTCTTATGGTTTTTTATTATCTCAATCTCATTATATTGAGAAAATGTTGAAAAGGTTTAATAGCGTTGATGTAGCACCTGTGAGAACTCCTTATGATCCTAGCATACAATTGATAAAAAATAAGGAATCTAGTGTTTCTCAAACTGAATATGCTAAGATAATTGGTAGTGTAATGTTTCTCATGAATTATACACGATCTGATATTGCTTATGTTGTTAGTACATTGAGTAGATATACTCACAACCCTAGTAGTGAACACTGGAATGCTCTTCCTCATTTGCTAAGGTATTTGAGAGGTACTATGGATTGGTGTTTGCATTTTAATAAATTTCCTGCTGTTTTAGAAGGATTTTGTGATGCAATCTGGGTTACTGACAATGATGAAGTTAGCTCCACCTGTGGCTATGTGTTGGCAGAGCAAGAAGCCGCGTGGTTGAGAAACTTATTGGCAGACGTGCCTTTATGGGGAAGACAACACATATGGTATGGTATGGTAAAACAATTGTTGAAACATGGTGTTATTCCTTGGAATATGTAAGATCCGAAAGAAATTTGGCGGATCCTTTAACCAGGGGTTTGGCAAGGAGAGTTATTGATCGACTCCAACCCTATACCACTATAGAATGGCAAGAGTGGTCGATGCAGCTTTTACCCGAGGGGTCGAGGTCGATTTCCACAGAGAGCTAAGATAGGTTTGGAATTGGGTTCCTATCTAATCTAGCAATGTGCAATGTTCTTGATTGCACTTCCAATCATTCTTTGTTTGGTTACTATTCTACTTTAATACTAATGAAGTAGGAAAATAAGCTAAGTATAATATTTTTGTAAGGGCTTTCTTAATTGGTAAAAAGGCACTAGGGAAGTGACTTATACCTAGGTGAGTATCTAATGGGGTCTAAAACTTAGGGCAAATTTATTATAATTGGGATCATGATATAGCCATTGCACATAATTACTCACTCTATACCTCTCGGTAGTTTGAGTGACTTTGCCCTAATTGGTTTTCTCAAGCCCAATTGGGTGTTCAAACAATGCAAGCAAAATTGGCTCAAGTAGGGTATTACTATCTCTAGGTTTAACCCTTTAATTGGGGCTATCAATCTCTTGAATGCACTAATTACTTGTTGGCCTGAATTTCCTAGACTTAGTCTCTCTTTCTCAAGAAGAGCCTAAGTCAGAAAGGCACAAATCAGTGTTTGCAACCACCAATACATTTAAAGCATAAATCAAGCCAAATATCATTCACCCATAAACATTTAAGCCCTAAAATTGAAGATTCATTAAATACCCACACTAGGGTTGAGCCACAACCCTAGCTAATGGGTTTAGCTACTCATAATCAAAGAAGAAATCAAAGATTTAGATGACATATAACCCATAAAAAGTAACTACAAGAAAAGAATGTAAGATTAATGATTAACCAAGCTCTAAAATTACTCAAAAGAGCAAAAAGCTGTTGTTCACGTGTTCCTCTAACAACAGATAACCTAAAAATCTAAAAAAGAACTATTTATACACAGCTAAATTTTTCGGACAAAATTGTCCCTACGAGGATTCCGCTGATAGCGAAAAATAGGTCGCCTCAGCGCTATGACTACCGCGGCCGCGCAAAAGCAAGCGCCGACTGCGGTTCTTCTCTTCTAAGCTGGTTTTGAACTTGAGTCCGCTAGGAGCGGAAAAACACCCGCCTCAACGCTCTTTCAACCACGGCCGCGAAATATGATCGCGGATCGCGCCTTTGAATTTTAAGCTCCCAACTAATGTTCTCTGATTCTTCATTCCGCTGAGGGCGATATTGGACCGCGACCGCGTCAGATGATACCGCTGCTGCGCAATTTTGCCGCAGGCAGTGGTGACTATTAAGCCCAAAATATGACCCTCTGAACCTTGCCACCGTTGGGAGCGTAGTTAAGACCGCCTCAGCGGTGGACCCTCCGCGTCTGCGTCTATTTCTTCGTTGTCAGCGCCTTATTGACTCAGCTTTGAACTTGTGCAGGTTTCACTCCTTTTTGAGCTGGTTATGACTTCCTTGTCTCTTTTTGACCAAACACTGCAAACAAGCACAATAAGTTAGCTTTCAGGAATACTTTTATACACTTTTGATCCAAAACCTAAGCAAAAAGGAGCATAAAATAGGCTAGAATCCCTAGTTATCAACTCCCCCAAACTTAAGCTTTTGCTTGTCCTCAAGCAAACAAAGTAATTCCCACATCCTCAAGATAAAAGAAAGGAAAATTTCAGCTGTCCTAAGGTAACCTCATCTAGCATCAATTGGGACTAACAATTATCCTCAACTCAAATGCATCATTAACAATACACAACCTTTTTAGCACCATGGCTTTAGTGCGACACAAAAGCATCAAGAGTTGACTCAACTCATTAAGGAAACTCTTTCTATCACATTGGTCACTGTGGAACCCAAACTCATACTCCTCGACTCTCCATAAGCAAACCTCACTTTTAGATTGTATCACTCAAAACGAGGATTATGGAAAATACGTTCATCTCTCTCAAAGGACGGTCACAAGTCCGGCTCTAAGTACCATAAGCTTGCCCCTTATGTGAGTCACCACTAATGTAAGCTCACTCAACTCAAGATCATATAGGGGTTTTGCGGGAATGTAATGAAGACTTTTTGTTCAAGGTAGGGTATATTGGTCTACAGAGGTTTCTTCTTTCCTTAAGCACTTCATTTACTTCATTTTGGCTCACATTTCCTTGACTCTTTGAGTCATTTACTTCTTCCCTAGGGGACTAGAGAGACACACTGTCACTCTTTCTTGTTCATGTCAATCCTTTTTCTCCTTTCTAGTCTTCCCAAGCCTTCCATCTTTGCTTTTATTGAATCCCTTCATTTCTTCTACATTGTTCATTATCTTTTTTTTTCTTTTTGGCTTTTTTCTTTCTTTTTCTTTTTCCTTCCCTTTTCTTCCTTTTTGTACCTTTTATCACTTTTGCATTCCTCTTCTCATCCCCCAAACTTATACTTTTGCCAATTTTTGCTAAGGAAAGATTGGGTGCCAAAAGAGGATCATTTTAGAACGGATAAAGGCTTGTATCATGGTTTTTGAAAGAATAAGGGTTATGGCTCAACGGGGTTGACTAGGGATGTCATTTTTGGTGGGCTATGGATGTTTTCAAGTCTCAATTAGGATCAATGAGAGCCTATAATCACTTCTCAAGCCGAGCTACTTAGGATTTTGCCTAGACAAACATTTAGGGCAAGTTCTAGACTTATAGGCACGAGACTTGGACTTGCAAATCAATACCTTACCACACAAGCTATAGGATTGCCAAAGAGACAGAGTCGAGGGCCCACAACAACCTTAGCTAAGATTTGAGCAACGCAAATGGTTCCGAAAAACCAGTAGATGATTATTTAGCCAACACAAGAGTCTCAAGGTCACAACTATCACCATCCTTTACACATCAATTTGTTTTTAACCATAAGGTCAAAGGTAAATGTGTTAGGCCCAAGTGAAGCTTTGCCTGAGGCACTATTGCTCACTAGCTACTATTTACACAAAAACAAAAAGAAAATAGACTCAAACCCTTAAGAAGGTTGTCATGCCATCCATCATCGGGAAGAGCCACCCGGTTCACACAAACTCCACCTTTGGAAAGAACCGCGGCATTAAGAAAACCAAAGGCTTATTGATCACCAAAACTTGTAAAATAAGCAGCTATGAACTAAAAAAGAAGCTATGCTATTAAGAAAAATTGCAAAAGAAATAATGAAGTAAAATACGGAAAGTAAACTGAATATGTACAATAGGGGATTGAGACGAATATACATAAGAGGGAATGCATATATACATGGAAAAGCAACTTTATATACATACTGAAATTGAAAAATAACGAGAAGTAAAAAAAATTAATGGTAAAGTTATATACATACCAAAAGTGCAAACTAAGCATAAAGAAAAATTAGATAGTAAAGTTATATACATACCAAGAGTGCAAAATAAGCATAAAGAAAAATAGTATCATCATTACAACCCAACTATCAAATCATCAAAATAGGACCACCCCCTCAAATGAGAACTAGCATTGCCCTCAATGCTAAATAGCAAAAATAAGATCAAAAAGGGGTTAGAGAGTAAAGAAAACTCCCTATGGGTCCTCTGTCTGCATGGGGACCTATGGCTGGGTCCCTGGATCACCTGGCTCGGGGTCCTGTGGCTGGCCTGAGGCACCTCCCTCAGGGTTCTCCAGCTCAATCTCCACATCATCAACCCGGGGAATCATTCTCCTCCTCCTGGGCTCTCCCTCAGTCTCCTGCTCCTGAACCTGCTCTTCTTGAGCTGTTGGCACTGGATCCACCAATAAATGCTCCAATGGTAAGTCGCCAGCTGACTTCATCTTCTCCACCTCTCCTCTTAACAGCTTCACTGACTCCTTTGAGGCCCGAGTCTTTTTCAGCTTCTTTGTTTGCTTGCTCAGCTCCTTAATTGATTTTCCTTGAACTGCAAGAGCATCCATGATAAGCTTTTGGTTGTCTAGGAGCTTCTTCTGGTTGTCCGGAAGCTCCTTGAGAGACTCCTCCACTGAAGCTGGCACCTGGGGCTATGCGGGAACTGACTGGGCTGCCACTGAACTAGATAGTACAGACAACTTAGAACTTGCTGCCTGCATCCAGTTGTTGATGCCGGAGAATGTTTGGTTCAACCTATGAGCAGTCAACGGGTATGCTAACGAGGAGGGTACTGAGGTAGGCATGGAAGTAGATGGTCCCGAGGGAGGCTGTGGCATGGCAGTGGGAGGCTGAGAAGTAGTGACTACCACTGCTGGCTCTTCAGACTGGCCAGTAGAAGTAGTAGCTTTGCCCTTGGATTTGGGGTTGTCTGGACCTTGAAGGGTGTACCATGAGAAGGGTTTCTTGGGTTTTACCTTGGTATCAAAATCCCTTTTCTCGACCTCCTGAACTTCTAAGTACATGGTGAGGAAGTTCGGAAAGGGGTAAGATCTCTCACCCTTGTTGACCACTCTGGTGATCACCCTGGACATGATATTCCCGACATTGATCGGGTAACCCGCCATGATAGCCGGCATTATAATCGCCTGGGAAACTGGCATGTCACTGTCATGAGTAGTGGAGTCTATCCTGTTGCACACAAATGTCTCCTAACCCTTTGCTTCAAAATTCAGGGTGTTCCTGTAGATAGTAGCCCCCACTGCCAACCAAGCTGGAGTAGTATCCGGGAGAGTCAGTAATGATGCCAACCACGGGCGGGCCGCCTCATCCATTGCCACCTTCTCTAAGTACAACGACTCATCTTCATCATTGAAACCAATGTAGTCGTTCAGAGTCTTTCCATCAAACTTGATCTTCGGGTTCCGCACCTTAGTCATAAATGTGCCCTTTTTGATGTGGGCAACATTGGCGTAGAATTCCTAGAATAGGTGCTCATTAGCATCTGGCACCCTACTAGTGAAGTATTTCCACCCCACTCTTTCATCAAAGTGCTGCTTCACATTGGGGTTGTGGGGCAGAAGATCCCTCTCTATAAACTGACGCTCATGTATGAGTGACCTGCTAGGCCACCACTCCCTGAATTTGTGGTAGCCCTACTCACTGACAAACCTCTACTGCCACACTACGGGGTTTCTTGTCCTTTCCACACCTCCGGTCTGGGTATCACCCCCTCTCCTGTCATCTGGTGCCTCAGCATCTACATCTATGGGATCCTGTCCAGGTGACGAAGCTGTAGGTGAGGCTGAAGCTGAGGACTCACTACTCTCCGCTGAGCCATCAGACGACTCAGAAGAAGCAGGAGAAGTAGGAGAGGCTGGGGTGAAGGCTCGTCTGTCAAATGAAATCTCCCTGGAAAGTCTGGTACACGTGTGGGCACCGAGTCACCCTCTAAGGCCTCTCGAGAGGAAACATAGTCACTTCCCTCTGAGTGTGATGCAGCTCTGTCTGCAGCTCTAATATTTCTCCGCGTTTCCCAATTGATTTCCGTACTGTTGGGGGTAACGTGATTTGCCCTCGTCCCCGGGAGGACCCTACTTTCCCTTTTTGTTTCTCACCGCCACCTCTAGATTTAACCATTGTCTGCAAACATAATCAGTGGAAGATTATTAGTAATGGTGCTAAAAGAAGCAGTGAAGAACAGTAGAGGACAGTTGACAGTATTGTAAAAACTTGCAGACCCACTGACAGCGAATAAAGAAGCGCGGCCGTGGAATGAGCACCGCTGGCCGCGGAAAACTGGGTGCGGCCACGGAGGTATGGGATCGGACTACCCATCCTCTGATTCATTGGTCCCACTGAGCGAGGAAAATTGGGCGCGGCCACGAAAGTTGCACCGCTGTCCGCGGAAAAATAACCCCGGCCGCGGACCCATGTTGCTTAATTCTCTGAATATGAGGACCGCTGACCGCGAGAAATGCAGCGCGGCCGCGAATAGCGGGCGATTGTCAGCGGAATATACCACCGCTGACCGCTGTATTCAAAAACTTCCAACTCAACTCTTGCACAGGCACGCTGACCGCGTAAATACATCCGCGGCCGCGGAATTCAGCAAAAACGACTTAGTGATCTAGGGTTTCAATTTTTCATGCATTTAGCGAATTTCATCTACATTAGTAACCCCACTAGGTATTCAGTAGTTAACCTTAACTATTTAAGCCTAATTTAAATACACTAATGTGCCCTAAGTTAGAATTAAAAGAAAAATAGGAAGAAGAAGCAAAAACTAACAAATAAAAAGGAAAAACAAGAACAAATTGAATAACAATTATGAACCGAAATTACCAATTGAGTAATGAGTGATGGGAGTGGACTTCTAATTCGTGGTGTGTGCGGACTAGGGCTTGGATGAACAGTAAAATTCGAGCTTGGGAGTGAAAAGATCGAAAAGGGTAAAAGGTCTCATGACCTCCTATTTATAGAAGGTACCCTGGGACCCAAAAAACTCACCTGGCGCGGCCGCGGAAAATCACCGAGGTCCGCGCTTTTGTCGTATAGAAGGGATGCTCGTCTGAAACTGCCGCTGGGAGCGGAGTGCCACGACTCGGGAGTCGTGATGGCGCCTACTATTGGGAAGCCAAAACTTAACTACTTACTTCGTTAACAAATTACTTCTTTTTAACAAATTTAAGCGATAACATGAAATCAGCGGAACTTTAAATAATTAAGCGGAAGATAACAATAAAATATCTGGAATCAACATCTATTACAACTTCTAAAACCTCAAATACCCAAAATCTGGTGTCACAGTGTCACACACTATCTAAGATTACTACATACAAGGTCTGAAGAATAACAGTACACTGTTTCTGAATAAAAGAGAAGGAAACAGGAAATAGAGATAGAGGGAGACGCCAGGGCCTGCGGACGCCTGCAGGTCTACCTTGGGTCTCTGGGTGGACTGAAGGAAGCCCTCCAACTACTGTCCGAAAGCTGCTCCGGGATCTGCACACAGTGCAGAGTGTAGTATCAGCACAACCAACCCCATGTGCTGGTAAATGCCTAGCCTAACCTCGGCGAAGTAGTGACGAGGCTAGGACTAGACTACCAAATAAACCTGTGCAGTTTAAATATATACAACGGAAAAAGAAATACAGAATAA
>NW_017679835.1:0-15465 GCF_001879085.1 Nicotiana attenuata | reverse complement strand
TACCACAATTTACTAGACATATTCTCCCGAATTGCGCTAGCTGGCATTAAGTACGGCTCAATCGGATCGCACCCAAGGTTTCGTTATCCCTAATCCCACCTTTAAACAATCCGTATTGATCCCTCATATACGTTAGGAGTGATGTTATTCAACAACTACCTAAATATGCACTCTCTCCCGAGTAATATACACTAAATAAGCACAGTCGATTGAGAGCTCTTCAACCAACCACAATAATAACGTAGCTGAACAAATAGAGAAAAAGCTACAACAAACCTATATTAACGTAACAGGAAAATCATCCTCCAATAGGTTCCATCAAAACCCTAGATAACAAATTAGCTATTCATACTAGTATGCATAACTAAAATACTAGAATTCATAACCAATAATAGAAATAGGAAGAAGGAATTGAAAAACTCGTAGAAGAATTCTCCGCCTTGCTCCTAGTGTGTTCTTGCCTCTGTAGGTCTCAAGTGTGTCCCAACTCGATCTCTCCTTCTCGGTCTCTCTTTTTTTTATTTCGTCAAAAGTGACGTTTTTAGGTCTATTTATATGTTTGGGACAAGCCCTAAACGTGTAGGTTAACTTCTAGTCAAACCGGGAAACACTTAAAACCTTCAAAACTCGGACTAGGCCTGGCCTTAGGCCTGGCGTCGCCTGGATAACGCCTAGATAACGCCAGCCTATGCCTGGCTTTAAGCTAGCCTCGCCTGGATAAAGCCAGCCTATGCCTGGCTTTAAGCTGGCCTCACCTGGATAAAGCCTGGTTAGGCCTTGCTTTAAGCTGGCCTCACCCTGGATAAATCCTGGTTAGCTGACTTTTGCCCGGCTTCTCCTTTTCACCATTCTCGAGCGTCCTTTCGACATTTAAGCATCCCTTTAGCTCTACTTTCATTTCCAATGCACCTACACATAAAATAGCCTCCATTACGCTCAAACAAAGTGTATTTTAACATTAAAGCATGTAAAACGCAAAGAATTATAATGTGCAAAAACCATGAAATTTAGCCACACATCAACACCCCACACTTAAACATTTTCTCGTCCTCGAGCAATCAAGCTACACTTATGGACACGACCTTTTTAAACAATTCTCCTAACTCATCACACCAAGAATCTTTAAAATAGACTAAGCACAAGGGTGTAACATCTCCACCTCAAGATTTGACTCGCAAGTACCATGCATTATTCACCACTCACTCACTTACTCTAATCACAGAGGTCAATGACATTACCTTTCCTTCATGAATCAAGTGCCCTCACAATACAAAAGAGAGTAGTTCCACACACGATAAAATTTAAGAACAATTAGGAACTCAAGATAGAAAGAATTCACTCACTCTCAGAAATAACATTCATATGCTACAAAAGATACATTATAGGCTTGCCCATAGTGTACTACTCTACTAATTGAGCTCGTTCAGTCTAGGATCAATAGGACTTTATTTGGTTGTAATGTAGACTGCGGAACGGGTAGGATACATTTAGATATAAGAGTGACTACACCTCCCTAAGCACTTTAATACATACACTTTAACATTCAAACCCCACACTTATGTCAAGCCATGACTCCACTTTCACATCAATATATATTAACTCCTTACTTCTTTAAGCACACTTACATCAAGAGTCACCACTTAGCAAGGAATTTTTTTTTCACAACAATACAACTATATTTTTTTCTTTATTTTTTTCCAGTTCAAGTGGCTCTTACTTTTTCAAAACAGTGCACCTTTCTCCTTATTTCATTAGTTCCACTCAAAAGCCAAACCAACCACCCCACACTTTAACTTTTACATAAGTCATCATAATTCAAGTGCTCATGAGAGGTGAAAAGGTTTAGATAGATGGTTAATTCAAACAAAGGTGTAAGGTTTGTAATGTGGTTGCCAAAGAAACAGGATTACAGGCTCAAAAGGGTTAACTATGCTTCATAACAATTAGGCGGGTAAAATATACATATCTGGCTCAACAAAGAAATGCCTATATCACTTCCAAGACTGAACAAAACTACTATTTCGTTTTGCAAATACACGGGGCAAGTTCTAGGCATCAAATGCAATGCACAGAATAACACCCAAACCTCACACACACATGGCACATAACTCACTCAAGATTGGATTCATCAAGACACTCTAGTCAAAGCTGTTAAGCGAAGTTAAGGTCGTACAATTTAAGGCACTTCTACAAGAGTTAAAAATTGAGCCTACGTGTCACAACCAAAGTACTCACTATTCTCAAGGCATAAAAAAGTCAAGAGATATTGCTTCAATTCAATTCATCTCACACTGGCTCCTACTCCTAAAAAATTAATACTAACTACACCTGGTTCAAACAAAACCCTTGGAAAAGAACCGCGGCACAAAGAAAAACCAAGGGGAAATTACTACACTACCTACAAAGAAAATATATTTTTTTCTTTAGACTTAAATCCCTCAAGAAAAGAAATTTTTTTGATTAATTAAACTAACACAACTAAAATAGCAAGAAAGTCACCCAGACAATCTCCTCAACCCACACTTAAAATTGTGCATTGTCCCAATGCACACCATAACTAATAAAAGGGTAAAAGAGACTCACTGGTAGGCCAAAAGCCGAAGCACTAGCAGCTCATGGGGTACTCAGACTTCTCCCAGGCTTGGTCCTTCGTGTGGGTACCTCACACTTAGTTCCAACCATCTGGTTTGCTGTTGCATCCTTCTAATAGCTTAGCTTTCCATGCTCCTAGAAAATCAAAAATCGACACTACAAAAATTATATAATTAAAAAAATAATAAAAAATAAAAATAAAAAAAGCAGTAAAGCTGGGTTGCCTCCCAACAAGCGCTTGATTTAACGTCGCGGTATGACGTGAATCACTTTCTGCCTCCACTTCGAACTTATGTATTGGACCCCAAGTTTTGATTCTGATCTATGATCATGCTCCTGGGGTGGTAGAAAAAATCTGACTGGCGCAATAAAACAATGTAATATTCTGCACTTCTTGGCCTTTAGATGAGATGTGTATTCCCGACTTTCTAGCAAGAAGAATTCCAGAATGTAGGCATCTTGTTCCTTACTCCTTGACTCCTCAACTGGCTCGGACGACTCTATTTCCATATCATCATCCAAACACAATGTGGAAAAATGCTTGGAGTGTGGACCAATGCGCTCAACTCATAAACATTGGGATTGTCAACATCCTCAGTATCAATGACACTAGATTTAACTAAATATGTATCCTCAATATCCTTGGTTGACTCTAGTATCTCTTCTACGACATCGGTATCCTCAAAATCTAATTCGATTGATTGTTGGTGTTCTACTCTGGCCTTCTCCTCTGGCTCATCCCCGTATTTTTTTAAATCCTCCAGTATAATGGCAATTTCTACAGCCAAATCATGCTCATATTGGCTACTATCCACAATGTCAACTTGTTTTGTTTTACAAGGTTCAATTAATTTATTCTCCTGAGGCTCCAAATTGTGAATAGTTGCCTTTTGCCTTTGTATCTGTAGTAATTTCTCATCATATTGTTCCATGAGGCCCTTTAACATATCTTTGATCTTCTTCCGGTCAGCTTCCCAAGGTTCTTTTTTCCTGTTATCCTCATAAGAAAAAGAAAAACCATCAAAGTAAGGGGTTGGGGGAAGATAAGAATTATAAGTACAACCAAGAAAGTGACTATCTTGACCACCGCATATATCACACATATTCAACACATAAGATTGAGTTGGTGCATGTCACGACCCGGCTTTCCCACCCTCGAGTCGTGATGGCGCCTACTAATGTGAGCTAGGCAAGCCAATTCTTTGAACTAATTACTTCATTATCCAATTATTTTCTTTTAACAATTACAAAGCAATAACGTGTAAACAGCGAAAAATTTAGAATAAGCGGAAGAAAGCAATAAAATATCTGAACATGTAGCTAATACAACTGATTAAGCCTTAACCACCCAGAATTGGTGTCACAGTGTCACAGACGATCTAAGAGTGCTAAACACAAAGTCTGAAAATAAAAGATATATTGTCTCAAAATCAAAGAGATGAGACGGGAAAATAAGTGATAGAGGAGACTCCAGGGCCTGCGGACGCCTGCAGGTCTACCTCGGATCTCCGCGTGGACTGAAGGTAGCCACTCAATCTACGGTCCAAAGTCAGCACTGGGATCTGCACAAAAGAGTGCAGAGTGTAGTATCAGCACAACCGACCCCATGTGTTGGTAAGTGCCTAGAAATCTAATGGGTGTTAGTGAAAATTGAAGAAAATGAGTCTAAGATTACATACCTATGAATTTGTGGTGAAGTACCTCTTCAAAAATCGCCCAATTTGGAGTTTGGAAGAAAAAGTTATGAAAATTATGAAGACTCCCGTTTCTGCTACTGTTTTAAGTGACGGGGCAAAAATACACTACGCGATCACGAACAGGCCTATGCGATCGCATAGGTTTGACTTTCCTGACCTACGCATTCGCGAGCTAGGGGCCGCGTTCGCATAGGGTTAAAACTACCCAGCCCCCAGGCCCCTTCCTACTCTAAGCGTTCGCGACTGACCGGGTGCGTTCGCGTAGAGTAAATTTCCAAAGCTCCGCGTTCGCACCCAGGTCTACGCGTTCGCATATTGCAAACCTGCCCTACTCCCAATTTGTGCTCTGCGTTCGCGAGGGTTACCACGTGATCGCATAGAGTTAAAAACTCAGACACCAGCAACAGCAGAAATACTAGATTTCTAAGTCCAAAAACACTCCGACGCCTCTCCGAAACTCACTCGAGCCCTCGGGGCTCTAAACCAAACATACGTACTAACTCAAAAACATCATATGAACTTATCCGTGCGATCAAATCGCCAAAATAACCTCTTAAATAATGAATTAAACCTCAAAATCAATGAAATTTCTCAAAACTTCTTTAAACATCAAATTCTGCATTTAAGGTCCGAATCACGTCAAATGGATCCCGTTTCTTACCAAACTTTACCGAAAACACATATAAATCATATTGAACCTGTACCGGGCTCCGGAACCATAATACGGGCCCGATACCTCAGGTTTCACATAACATTTCACTTTCAAAAACCTTTATATTTTTCAGAAAATAATTTCTTTCAAAAATTCATTTCTCGGGCTTGGGACCTCGGAATTCGATTTCGGGCAAACGCCCAAGTCCCATATTTTCCTACGGACCCTCCGGGACCGTCAAATCACGGGTCCGGGTCCATTTACCCAAAATGTTTACCGAAGTCAAATTAATTCATTTTATAGTCAAAATTTATCATTTTTCACAGATTTTCACATATAAGCTTTCCGGCTACGCGCCCGGACTGCGCACACAAATCGAGGTAATGCTAAAAGAGGTTTTTAAGGCCTCAAAACGCAGAATTTAATTTAAAAACAAGTGATGACCTTTTGGGTCATCACATCCTCCACCTCTAAAACAACCGTTCGTCCTCGAACGGACTGAAGAAGGAAGTACCTGAGTCGGGGAAAAGATAGGGATAACGGCTCCGCATACCAGACTCGGACTCCCAGGTCGATGCCTCAGCAGGCTGACCTCTCCAATGAACACGAACAGAAGGAAAACTCTTCGATCTCAACTGACGAACCTGCCGGTCTAGAATAGCTGCCGGCTCCTCCTCATAAGACAAGTCCTTGTCCAACTAGACAGTGCTGAAATCTAACACGTGGGATGGATCGCCGTGATACTTCCGAAGCATGGACACATGAAACATTGGGTGCACGGCTGACAAGCTCGGCGGCAACGCAAGTCTATAAGCCACCTCTCCCACTCGACCAAGAATCTCAAACGGGCCAATGAACCTACGGCTAAGCTTGCCCTTCTTCACAAATCTCATCACGCCCTTCATAGGCGACACTCGAAGCAATACCCGCCCACCGACCATAAATGCCAAATCACGAACCTTGCGGTCGACATAGCTCTTTTGCCTGGACTAAGCTGTACGAAGCCTATCCTGAATAATCCTGACCTTATCCAAGGCATCCTGAACCAGATCCGTACCCAACAACCGAGCCTCTCCCGGCTCAAACCATCCAACTGACGACCGACACCGCCTACCATACAAAGCCTCATAAGGAGCCATCTGGATACTCGACTGGTAGCTGTTATTGTAGGCAAACTCTGCTAAAGGCAAAAACTGATCCCACGAGCCTCCAAAGTCAATGACACAAGCTCGGAGCATATCCTCCAAAATCTGAATAGTCCGCTCAGACTGCCCGACCGTATGAGGATGAAACGCTGTGCTCAACTCAACCCGTGTGCCCAACTCTCGCTGAACTGCTCTCTAGAAATGCGAGGTAAACTGCGTACCTCGGTCCGAAATGATAGACACGGGCATACCATGAAGGCGAACAATCTCCCGGATATAAATCTCAACTACTCTCGAAAGAATATGATACTGCCACAGGAATGAAATTCGCTGACTATCAACAATGACCCACACTGCATCGAACTTCTTTTGAGTCCGTGGGAGTCCAGTAACGAAGTGCATAGTGATACACTCCCACTTCCACTCAGGAATCTCAATCTTCTGAAATGAACCACCGGGCCTCTGATGCTCGTACTTAACCTGCTGGCAATTCAAACACCGAGCCACATATGCAACAATATCCTTCTTCATTCTTCTCCACCAATAATGCTGCCGCAAATCCTGATACATCTTAGCGGCGCCAGGATGAATAGAGTACCGGGAGCTATGGGCCTCTTCTAAAATCAATTCTCGAAGACCATCCACATTAGGCACACAAACTCGACCCTGCAATCTCAAAACTCCATCATCACCTAAGTTATCCTGCTTGGCACCTCCGTGCTTCACCGTGTCTCTAAGGACACACAAATGGGGATCATCATACTGCCGATCTCGGATACGCTCCAATAATGAAGAACGAGTGACTGTGCAAGCTAACACACGGCTGGGCTCAGAAACATCCAACCTCACGAACTGATTAGCCAAAGCCTGAACATCCAAAGCAAGCGGTCTCTCACCGACTGGAATATAAGCTAGACTGCCCAACTGGCTGACTTCCTACTCAAAGCATCGGCCACCACATTAGCCTTTCCCGAATGATATAAGATGGTGATATCATAGTCTTTCAACAGCTCAACCATCTTCTCTGCCTCAAATTCAACTCCTTTTGCTTGAACAAATACTGCAGACTCTTGTGATCCGTGAACACCTCACATGCCACGCCATACAGATAATGCCACCAAATCTTCAACGCGTTATGTACTGGATAGCTCTTCTCATGAATCTTCAACTGCCGCGAAGCATAGGCAATGACCTTGCCATCCTCCATCAACACCGCACCAAGTCCAATACGAGATGCATCACAATAAACTGTATATGGCCCTGAACTTATGGGCAAAACCAACACTGGTGTCGTAGTCAAAGCTGTCTTGAGCCTCTGAAAGCTCGCCTCACACTCGTCCGACCATCTGAACTGGGCACCCTTCTGGGTCAACCTGGTCATCGGGGCTGCGATAGATGAAAACCCCTCTACAAAACGACGATAGTAGCCTGCCAAACCCAAGAAACTCCGGATCTTTGTAGCTGATGCTGGTCTAGGCCAGTTCTAGACTGCCTCAATCTTCTTCGGATCAACCTGAATACCCTCTGCTGACACAACATGACCCAGGAATGCAACTGAACTCAACCAGAACTCACACTTCGAAACTTAACGTACAACTGACTGTCCCTCAAAGTCTGAAGGACCACTCTAAGATGCTGTTCGTGCTCCTCCCGGCTGCGGAATATATCAAAATATCATCAATGAAGACTATCACGAACGAATCCAAGTAAGGCCTGAACACTCGGTTCATCAAATCCATAAAAGCTGCTGGGGCATTTGTCAACCCGAATGACATCACCAAGAACTCATAATGCCCGACTGAGTGCGGAAAGCTATCTTAGGGACATCGGATGCCCTAATCCTCAACTGATGGTAGCCAGATCTCAAGTCAATCTTTTAAAATACCTTGGCACCCTGAAGCTGATCGAAGAAATCATCAATCCTATGCAGCGGATACTTATTCTTAATTGTAACCTTGTTCAATTGCTGGTAATCTATACACATTCGCATCGATCCATCCTTCTTCTTTACGAACAACACTGGCGCACCCCAAGGCGACACACTGGGTCTAATGAAACCCTTTTCAAGCAAGTCTTGCAACTGCTCCTTCAACTCTTTCAACTCAGGCGGGGCCATACGATACAACAGAATAGAAATGGGCTGGGTGCCCGGAGCCAAATCAATGCAAAAGTCAATATCCCTGTCGGGTGGCATACCCGGCAGGTCTGAAGGGATTACCTCAGGAAACTCACGAACAACGGGCATAGACTCAATAAGGAACCTCAGCACTAGAATCTCGAACATAGGCCAAATAGGCCAAACACCCCTTCTCGACCATACGCCGAGCCTTTACATAGGAGATAACACTACGGGTAGAATGACCAGGAGTCCCTCTCCACTCCAAACGAGGTAAACCCAGTAAGGCTAAGGTCACAGTCTTGGCATGACAGTCCAAGATAGCGTGGTAAGGTGATAACTAGTCCATCCCCAATATAACATCGAAATCAACCATGTCCAGAAGAAGCAAATCTACACTGAGTATCAAGACCTCAAATCACAACTATACATGAACGGTGGACTCGATCTACCACAATGGAATCACCCACCGGTGTAGACACATAAACAAGAACACTCAAAGAATCACTAGGCATGACCAGGTACGGTGCAAAGTAAGATGACACATACGAGTATGTAGACCCTGGATCAAATAACACTGAAGCATCTCTATCACAAACCAGATGAGTACCTGTAATAACTGCATCGGAAGCCTCAGCCTCGGGCCTGGCTGGAAGAGCATAACATCGGGACTGGGCCCCACCACCCTGAACCACATCTCTGGGATGGCCTGCCGCTGGCTGGCCTCCACCTCTAGCGGCCTGAGCTCCACCTCTAGGACCTCTACCTCCACCTCTAGCACCTCTACCTCCATCTCTAGCTGGGTGGGCAGGCTGTGGAACACTCGGTGCCTGAACCATGGCACGGGAACTCTGATGCTGAGAGCTACTCGGTGCTCGAGGGCAATACCTAGCAATGTGCCTTGTGTCGCCACAAGTAAAACAAGCCCTCGGCTGCTGGGGCTGATGACCTTAAAAACTCCGAAGCGGCGGTGCACTGATAGGAGCTGGTGGTGCACTGTAGGACTGTTGATCAGAATGTTGCATCTGAGGACCACGACCACCTGAAGCACCGTGAGAAACCCGAAGCGCCGACTGAAAAGGCCTAGGAGGATGGCCTCTACCATGCGAATCCCTACCTCCAGACGAGGTACCACTGAATCGAACTGAATGACGGGGCCTCTTGTCCGACCCATGACCACCTCCCTGCGATAGAACCATCTCAACTCTCCGAGCCACATTGGCCGCCTCCTGGAAAGATATCTCACTCCCAGTCTCCCTAGCCATCTGAAGACGAATCAGCTGAATAAGTCCATCAATGAACCTCCTCACCCTCTCTCTCTCGGTGGGAAGTATGATAAGAGCATGACGAGCCAAGTCGATGAATCTGGTTTCATACTGAGTAACGGTCATAGAACCCTGCTAGAGATGCTCAAACTGCCGCCGATAGGCCTCTCTCTGAGTGATAGGGAGAAACTTCTCCAGAAATAGCTGCGTGAACTGCTCCCAAGTCAAAGCTGGTGATCCGGCTGGTCTAGCCAAATAGTAATCCCTCCACCAAGTCTTGGCGGATCTAGACAAACGAAAAGTAGCAAAATCGACCCCATTGGTCTCCACTATCCCCATGTTCCTGAGAACCTCATGACAGCTGTCTAGATAATCCCGGGGATCCTCAGAAGATGCACCGCTGAAAGTAGTAGTGAAGAGCTTGGTGAACCTGTCCAATCTTCACAAAGCATCGGCAGACATAGCAGCTCCATCACCGGCCTGGGCTACCACACCCGGCTGGACTGCTCCAACTGGCTGAACTCCTGGAGTCTGAAACTGGGGAGCTACCTGCTCCGGAGTGCGAGTAGCAGGAGTCCGGGCTCCTCCTCCAGCCTAAGAGACGGTTGGTGCCACAGGAAGCAAGCCTGCTCGGGTGACACTCTCCATAAGGCCCACTAGACGGACCAGAGCATCCTGGAGTACTGGGGTAGCAATAAACCCCTCTAGGACCTGAGCTGGGCCCACCAGAGCTGCTGGGGCCGGAACCTCATCATCAAAGTCAACTTGAGGCTCCGCTGCTGGTGCTGCTGCTCTAGGCTGAGCTCTGCCCCTACCTCGGCCTCGCCCTCTGCCCCTCGTGGGAGTTGCTACTGGGGGCTCGGGCTGCTGGTCAGCGGATGAGGAAGCGCGTGTTCTCGGCATCTGCGAGAGAACAGAATAGAAATTCAATCAGCATTGAGA
Source organism: Nicotiana attenuata (assembly GCF_001879085.1). Taxonomy (NCBI): domain Eukaryota; kingdom Viridiplantae; phylum Streptophyta; class Magnoliopsida; order Solanales; family Solanaceae; genus Nicotiana; species Nicotiana attenuata. The sequence continues at coordinate 5,056 of NW_017679835.1, read as the reverse complement.
AACCAAACCGCACGACAGGAAAGAAAAGATGGGAAATTTTTCCTAACTCTGTAGCCTCGGGGGGATAAATACAGACGTCTCCGTACCAATCCCTCAGACTCTACTAAGCTTGTCTGTGAACTGTGAGACCCATGTAACCTAGAGCTCTGATACCAACTTGTCAACGACCCGGATTTCCCACCCTCGAGAGTCGTGATGGCGCCTACTAATGTGAGCTAGGCAAGCCAATTCTTTGAACTAATTACTTTATTATCCAATTATTTCCTTTTAACAATTACAAAGCAATAACGTGTAAACAGCAAAAAATTTAGAATAAGCAGATTTAAGCAATAAAATATCTGAACATGTAGCTAATACAACCGATTAAGCCTTAACCACCTAGAACTGGTGTCACAGTGTCACAGACGATCTAAGAGTGCTAAATACAAAGTCTGAAAATAAAAGATATACTGTCTCAGAATCAAAGAGCTGAGACGGGAAAATAAGTGATAGAGGAGACGCCAGGGCCTGCGGACGCCTGCAGGTCTATCTCGGATCTCCGCGTGGACTGAAGGTAGCCACTCAATCTACGGTCCAAAGTCAACAGCACTGGGATCTGCACAAAAGAGTGCAGAGTGTAGTATCAGCACAACCGACCCCTTGTGCTGGTAAGTGCCTAGAAATCTAATGGGTGTTAATGGAAATTGAAGAAAATGAGTCTAAGATTACATACCTATGAATTTGTGGTGAAGTTCCCCTTAAAAAATAGCCCAATTTGGAGTTTGGAAGAAAAAGTTATGAAAATTATAAAGACTCCCGTTTCTGCTTCTGTTTTATGTGACTGGGCAAAAATACACTACGTCGCGAATAGGCCTATGCGATCGCATAGGTTTGACTTTCCTGACCTACGGGTTCGCGAGCTAGGGGCCGCGTTCGCATAGGGTTAAAACTACCCAGCCCTCAGGCCCCTTCCTACTCTATGCGTTCGGGACTGACCCGGTGCGTTCGCGTAGAGTAAATTTCCAAAGCTCCGCGTTCGCACCCAGGTCTACGCGTTCGCATATTGCAAACCTGCCCTCCTCCCAATTTGTGCTCTGCGTTCGCGAGGGTTACCACGCGATCGTATAGAGTTAAAAACTCAGACACCAGCAACAGCAGAAATACCATATTTCTAAGTCCAAAAAAACTCTGACGCCTCTCCGAAACTCAACCGAGCTCTGGGGGCTCCAAACCAAACATACGTACTAACTCAAAAATATCATATGAACTTATTCGTGCGATCAAATCGCCAAAATAACCTCTTAAATAACGAATTAAACCTCAAAATTAATGAAATTTGTCAAAACTTCTTTAAACATCAAATTTTGCATTTAAGGTCCGAATCACGTCAAATGAATCCTGTTTCTTACCAAACTTTACCGACAACACCTATAAATCATATTGAATCTGTACCTGGCTCCAGAACTATAATACGGGCCCGATACCTTAGGTTTCACATAACATTTCACTTTCAAAAACCTTTATATTTTTCAGAAAACAATTTCTTTCAAAAATTCATTTCTCAGGCTTGGGACCTCGGAATTCGATTCCGGGCATACGCCCAAGTCCCCTATTTTCCTACGGACCCTCCGGGACCGTCAAATCACGGGTCCGGGTCCGGGTCCGTTTACCCAAAACGTTGACCGAAGTCAAATTAATTCATTTTATAATCAAATTTTATCATTTTTTACAGATTTTCACATATAGGCTTTTCGGCTACGCGCCCGGACTGCGCATGCAGATCGAGGTGATGCTAAAAGAGGTTTTTAAGGCCTCGAAATGCAGAATTTAATTTAAAAACAAGTGATGACCTTTTGGGTCATCAGAGTGCACATAACTCGCTCTTGGGAATATTTTGATAATTTTGCAATGGGTGATTTCCTTCACAATATGCATGAGGAGGAATAAAAGTAGAATTACCAACATCAAAACTATCATTATTCCAAGATGCCATGTTTCTCAAGTCAAAAAGTAAAAAAAAAATTAAAAAAAATCAAATACAAAAATAAAATAAAAGTTCAAACTTGAAACCTAGCAATATGTACACCTACAGCTAAACAGTTAGTTCACTGGCAACGGCGCCAAATTTGATCACGCCCAACTATGCCTTATAAAACGGACTAAGCGGTCACTGCAAATATAGTCCGGTTTACAAGTCCGGATCGAATCCCACAGAGAACTAAGGCTTAGCTACAGTTGTTCAATATTGCCAAGAAGACAAGCTCGAACAATTCCTATGTTATAAATATTAAGATTCTTGTATCTATTTAACTAACAAATTAAATTAGTAGATTAACAACTAGGGATACTAAGGGTTGGAGACAAGATTAAGGAGGTATAGAGTTATGATTTCCCCAATTGTCGGAATCCTTCCTGCTATGTTTTCTATAAATTGGGCTAAGTATTCTCTACCGATCATGAGCGCTCAGACTGTCGTAACTCTCTCTCGAGTAATTACCATAATTTACTAGACATATTCTCCCGAATTGCGCTAGCTGGCATTAAGTACGGCTCAATCGGATCGCACCCAAGGTTTCGTTATCCCTAATCCCACCTTTAAACAATCCGTATTGATCCCTCATATACGTTAGGAGTGATGTTATTCAACAACTACCTAAATATGCACTCTCTCCCGAGTAATATACACTAAATAAGCACAGTCGATTGAGAGCTCTTCAACCAACCACAATAATAACGTAGTTGAACAAATAGAGAAAAAGCTACAACAAACCTATATTAACGTANACAACGCATAGAAGCCATCTATAAAGCATGGAAGGTATAAAAATCTCCAAAAATCTTCATATAAGGACTCACGGTCATGCTAGACTCCAATGTATAGGAACTCGTCACCACGCCTATACATCGTACTCGATCATTTAGCAATTAGCAAATAAGACTCGACTCCTATTCCCTCAAGCTAGGGTTAAACCAAACACTTACCTCAACTTCTGCGGCCAATACAATCCTCCACAACCGCTTTCCCTCTCGAATCCGGCTCCAACTCGACCAAATCTATGCAATAGGGACTTCATGATATCAATATGTGCTAAACAAATCGAACCCAATGACTAATTATAGCTTTTTCATCAATTTACCCCAAAAGGTCAAAAATGCCCCCGGGCCCACATGGTCAAAACCCGAGGTTCGAACCAAAGCCCGTTTACCCGTTCCCCCACGAACTCAAATATGTAAGTTATTTTGGAATCAGACCACGAATTGAGGTCCAAAACCCCCAATTTTAGAAAACCTAGGTTCTACCCTAAATTCCCAAGTTCCTCATTAAAATCTTTGTTTTGAAGTTGAAATTATGTTTAAGGATGTTAAGGAGTAAAGAAAAATCAGTTAGAAAACACTTACCAATCGTTTTGAAGAAGTGGAATCGTTTGGAAAATCGCCTCTTATGTTTTGGGTTTTGAAAAAGTGAAAAATGACTGAAAATCCTGACATTATATACTGTGCTGAAGACAGGCGCAGACCGCACAAAAATGCACCGCGGCCGCGCCGAGGAAGGGAAGAAAAATGACTCTCTGAACCTACCCAGCGCGGACCGCACTGATTTGGTGTGCGGCCGCGCTGGTCGACCTAGAATTCACTGGCCCTCTGAAGCTAGCCACGCGGACCACGCAGAAATGCACCGCGGCCGCGCGGCTTCCAGCGCGGACCGCGCGAAAATGACCGCGGCCGCGCTGGGGGCCTGCAATCCCTGAACCTGCAACCATCTGCTATCTTTTTGGCCTAAGACCTCCCGGAACCTACTCAAAACTCACCCGAGCCCTCGGGGCTCCCAACCGAACATACATATAAACTCAAAAACATCCTACGGACTCATCCGTGCAATCAAATTGCCCAAACAACATCATAAGCATCAAATTAGGCCTCAAGACCCGGGATTTCCTTCCAATTTCCATGAAACATCAAATTTACTACTTCTAGCTCAAAACACGTCAAACGACGTCCAAATGTAACAAACTTCACAGTAATTGCTTAACTCATATTTAAGACTTGTGCCGGGCGTCGGAACCAAAATACGAGCCCAACAGCACAGTCTTCTAAACAAATAACACTTTCCAATTCTTTAATTATTATCAGAAAACAATTTCACACAAAAAATCATTAGTTGGACTCGGGACCTCGGAATTTAATTCCGGGCACACCCCCAAGTCTCGTATTTTCCTACGGACCCTCCGGGACTGTCGAATCACGAGTCCAGGTCCGTTTGCCCAAAACGTTGACCAAAGTCAAACTTAATCAATTAAAACATCAGAATTTATTATTTTTCTCACAAATTCATATTTAAACGTTCCGGCTACGCGCCCGGACTACGCACACAAACTCGAGGCAACCCCCAAGTGAGGTTTTTTTTTTTTACGGCCTCAGAAGGACAGAGCGAGTAGGAATACAGGTGATGACCCTTTGGGTCATCACACTTTATCAGTTGCTTATCTTGGCATGACTTGAATAAGTATCAACAATTAACTGCCTTGTAATATGATAATATGGCAGTACTCTCACATGCAAATAGAATGTTTGAAGAACGAACTTCAGAAAATGCCTGCATTTGCATAACCAACAAAATCTTGGCGATATTTGTTAGAATAAACATATCTAAATCAAGTATTCCTTTTGAAATATAATACTAATTGTATTCCAATACCTCCACATTGAAATAAAACTATATCTTGCTAGCATATTGTTATACTCATGGTTCTAGCCAGATATATTAGTGTACCAATTGCACTAGACACAAAAATAAATCATGTACGCCATGATCGCTCTAATCTACATAAGGATCTGCCGAAGATTTATTTAATAAATTTCTTGGGAACCTTAATATGCTTTAGAACAATTTAAATCATTCAAGGATTTTCATTATGTGCATATCAAATGTATTGTCAGACCCCCCCACAAGAGAACATGTCTCCTAATACCAGGATATTTACGAAAATTTTGTGCCACAAGTCGTCTTTATGTCTATCGACTTGATTTTTCATTTCACTTTCAGGTGTGGGGACTATCCGTCCAACTTCACATTTTT
>NW_017679834.1:0-15467 GCF_001879085.1 Nicotiana attenuata | reverse complement strand
TTTGGTGCCATGCGAATTTGGTATAGCCCGACGAACCATCCATGAAACACATTGCCTCATAACCAGTAATAGCATCGATCATCAGCTCCGGAATAGGAAGCGGGAATTCATCTTTGGGACACGCATTATTGAGGTCCCTGAAGTCAACGTATACTCGAATCTGGCCATTCTTCTTCCTTACAGAGACAATACTTGAAACCCATGTTGGGTATTTAACTTCCCGAATAAATCCAGCTTCAATGAGTTTGTTAACTTCAGTTTCAATTAGGGGAACCAAGTCCGGCCTAAAGCGCCTTTGAGCTTGTTTAACAGGGCGAGCACCATTTTTGACTGCAAGGTGATGGACTGCTACTTTTGGGTCCAAGCCAAGCATCTCTTTGTAACTCCAAGCGAAGACATCCCTGAACTCTTTGAGTAACTCAATATAAGCGCTCTCCTCATCAGCTTCAAGTAAAGCACTTAGGTAGGTGGGTCTTGGTTCTTCATCGGTGCCAAGGCTGACTTCTTTTAAGGCATCAACTGTCGTCTTCACTCCTTCTTCAAGTTCAGGTGGAGCATCTTTCGCATCTTCATCTTCTTGAGGGTCACCATCATTGAAGGATATGTGATAACACGGTGAAACATGCTCCAATTCCGCATTATCTTCCATTGAAGATGGAATGCCATTCTCGACTTGTACAGTAACATGATACGAAGAACCCACACTTTCTCCGTCTTCATCACGTTCCTTAGTATAGACCACAATATATGGCTTTACCTTCAGTACCTCTTTACATGAAACCACAAGTTTTGTTTGTCGCCTCATTCTAGAAGGAACCAAACTTTGGAAATCCTTGGAGATCTCCTGGATTTTGGGTGAAGCGAGTGTTCTTATGCTTTGAAAATTTCTCCGGAACTTGTTCCCCCTCTTTAGTGGACCCAATCTTTCAAACACGGAGGCCCTCGCGGGTGATTTTCCAAGTCGATCAAAGACAGAAGGCTTATTAGAAGCGGCTGATTCATCTTCTTCAATGATATAGTTGCTGCTCGCCCTCCTTATTGAGATGCGCACTAGTGACGGTTGCTTGTATCCTAGACCTTCACGTGGTTGCCTCGTTGCAGCTTCAGATGGGAGCTTCCCTAACTTTGATGGCTCATTAGGATTGTATCCAGCTTTTGCAAATAGCTTGTAAGCCTTAGTATCAAAACTTTCATCTGTTCGCTTTGTAGGGAGTGCCACATTCTGCAAACGATTTTGGGCTACAAACTCTACAAGCGGCAATGAAGACGACTTTACTGCCTCAATTCATTTTACCGGAAGAATTAACTCCCTTAGCGTCTTGGTTTGGAGATTATGTGATTCGCCCTCGTCTTTCTTCCTTTTAGGGACATATTGGAGCGCGGGACTTCCTTTCTTTCCATAAGACGCAATACCCCCTTTATGAGATTTATTCACGTTGGCGGGTACCTCCTCAATAACAGTTTTGGCTTTGCCAATAGTCACATCAGCCCTTTTAGTTATGGGTTCGTCATTCTTGCTTTTCGTACCATCATCAACTTTAAGCTCCTTCACAATGCGGTTCTTCAAGTAGAACTTTGCATCGGCGAAGTGTGACTCAGCCTCGGTGAATGGCTCATCATCAGCAACTACCGTCTTCTCTACTTCACCCTCGTAGTATTTTAAACATTGATGGTAGGTAGATGGAACAACTTTATTCTCATGTATCCAAGGCCTCCCAAGCAAAACATTGTATGAAGTCTTCACGTCGATCATATGCAGCCATGCACTTGATTGCATATCTTCAATAGTGATTCCCAGCCTGATCGCGCCTATGGCTCTTTGCCCCCCTTGGTTGAATCCTTGGATCATCACACGACTTTCTGAGAGTTCGTTCATGGGAAGACCAAGTTCTTTCATAGTATGTATTGGCAAAATGTTCACTGAGGATCCTCCATCAACCAAAATCCGGTTTACCCTTTCATCGCGCATATAGCCAACCAGGTACAATGGGCGGTTATGAGGAGTGTCACCTAGCAAAAGATCGTCATTTGTGAATGTGACCTTTTTCTCACAAGCATTAACTTCTTGAGGAGTGGACTCGATGGGCTTTTCCGAAGATGGTGCCAACGGTAGGTCATCACTCTTTTCTTCCCCTTTGTCAGCATGGCAACAAGAGGTATCAATGCCCTCATGGGAAATCTTCGTGCGGATCCAACTTGGTAAAAATTCCTCCAAGGTCACTGGATTTCGTGGCTTTTGAGGGTGGTGCATCTCCACTTTTGCTTTCTTCAAATGCCTAACTGGATTCTTTTTTATTGGTCTTTTTACCATCATCTTCCTTGTTGGTTGTTCCACTGATTCTTTTCGTGGGCTCCTTTTGTGGCGCCTATGACGAGTCACCAACGTCCAACCTTCATCATCATCAGGTTGGTTGACTTCAGCTTTGTCGCTCTCCAGTAATTCTTCATTTTTACTTTCTTTAAAACCACATAATTCATCCGGACTGAATGAGCCAAAGGTGATAGAGACTTGGTTTGCGCTTGCTTTCTCATCTTCAAGCACGATCTTCTTTTCGCGAGCCAAGTCCATGACTTTATACTTGAAGACAAAGCACTTCTCTAGAGGGTGGCTTACAAGTCGGTGATATTTGCAGTAGTTTGGGTCATTTGTTTTCCCAGCTTCATTTGGTCGCTTCATCTCCGGAAGCTCGATGAGATTTAACTCGAGGAGTTCTTCGAAAATGGCTGGCACATCAGAATCCAGGAATGGGTACTCTTTCTCCTGCATCTCTTTTAGAGTCAACTTTCCACTTGGCTTGTCTTGAAAAGAAGTGGATTTCATACTCTGCTTCTTGCTCACCTTCGTCGTGAACTTCATAGGTGACGTATTGACATTCATAGCTTCTTTGCTTTCAGACTTGGGTACGAACTTGCCCCACTTCCTGACTTCTTGCTTGTCATTTGCTTTGCGAGGTTCATAGATAGGCAGCCTTTCATTTCCAGCGGAGGCCATGCTCAATTCCATGTCATGGGCACGAGTTGCAAGTTCTTCAAATGTGCTAGGCTTGATACCTTGCAAGATGTAGCGCAATCCCCAATGCATGCCTTGGATGCACATCTCTATGTTGAAGCTTCACTAAGCCTGTCTTTGCAGTTGAGGCTTGCATTCCTCCAACGATTGATAAAGTCGATAACCGGTTCCCCCTTTTGTTGACGAGTATTTGTAAGCTCTATCATACTCACCGTGCGTCTTGTGCTATAAAAGCGATTGAGGAATTCTTGCTCTAGTTGATCCCAACTATCGATTGATCCAGCCTCGAGGTCCGTGTACCAGTCAAAAGTATTTCCTTTTAGCGAGCGGACAAACTGCTTGATGAGGTAATCTCCATAAGTCCCAGCATTGTTGCACGTCTCCACGAAGTGCGCCACATGTTGCTTTGGGTTACCTTTACCATAAAACTGTTGAAACTTTGGAGGTTGATAGCCAGAAGGCATCTTCAACATATCGACCCATGAAGTGTACGGCTTTGCATACGTAAGGGGGGATTTGGCAACAACTCCATATTTGTTCTTAATGGTTCCTTCAATGAACTCCTTCAATTGGTCGATTGGAATCATCCCTTCAGATGAGACAGGGATAGCCTTAGTGGATGATGCTTGTCTTGGGGGAGAGTCGCTCTCTAGAACCTATGGGAGCTTGCCGGGTGCATGGGTGGATTCTTCTTCCATCAGAATTCCCACCATGTATGTTAGCTCGTCAATTCTGGCCTCTTGATTTTGCATGCATTTGGTCAAGCCAGCGATTGCTTCTGTCAAGTTTGCCAACTGCTCCTCCATAGATGAAGTGTTTGTCACCATGGCTTGCATGATTGTCGTGGATGACGGAGAGTAGCATGGATTTTCACACAGATTGATCCTTGATTGGCTCACGCTATGTGGTGTAAGTGGGGAGGATCCATCACTTGAAACATCATCATCTTCCTTCACAGCAGAGTGCTTGGAGCCGGAGAGGTCAAGCAGAGCAAGAGTTTTCTTGATCTTTCAGCAACATCGCTTCCTCCTTCAGATGCATTTGTGGCAGATCTTGCTCCTTTTGAGGATGAAGATCCGAAAACAGGGGTTGATGCGGACGGCACTTGGGGTGCTTGTTGTCCTAAAAAGCTTGCTTTGCTCCTCGTAACTGGTCCGAAGCTTCCAAAGGTGACATCGAGGATGCTTTCCACATCAGCACAGAACCTGGAGTTAGCAGCCTTGGTGGAAGTTGAAACGGAGTTAATTTTCTTTGAAGCCATTTCAATGTTCTTGGTATTTGGTGAATGAAAAGTTGAGATGAGAGGTAGAGATTGTCCCACTAGGCGTGCCAGAATTTGTAGACAATTAATTGCGTCGAGAAAATAAAATCAAGACCGAAAAATATCTCAACAATCGTAGTATTTTATTTCGAGTATTTGAGTGTTACAATCTCTATGAATCCTCTGATTCTTCTTTCCAATGGTAAATAAATTCAAGGGCCTTTGAGCTTGATCTTGAATCTATATTTGTTTCCACGAACGATGATCTTGTTCTTGAGCTTGAGCTTGAGCTTGAGCTTAATTGATTGAACTTGATCTTGATTCGTTCTTCGTTCTTCGTTCTTGAACTTGAACTTTATTTCTTGAACTTGAACTTGATTGCTTGAAGCTTGAAACTTGTAGAGAAATTTGCGGTGTTTGATCCACGAGCTCTCTCTTGCTTCTTGTTATAACTTCTGGTGTCTTTTCTGATTTATGAAGACCCCTATTTAGTTGTGGAACGGAAGAATTGGGATAAGAACAAACTCTTTCCGACCAATCAAATTGAAGTATGACATGGCCGCATTTGATTGGCCAGAACATGTCACTTGTACACGTGGCGCGATTTCATTGGCCTTTTAGTGTGACTTGGCATGCCTTGTCATTTTGACATGTGGCATGATCCTATTGGCTCTTCCGTTTGACTTGGCGCGCCACGTCATTTGACACGTGGCACCAAATTAGGCCTCTAGGAAGATGACATCTTGGGCTTAGTAAAGTAGGCTCATCACTTTAGCCCAATTAAATGGGCTAGCCCAATGGATCAAGAATTATTTATTTAATCCATATATGTTGGAACTATATAATTAATTCATTTATATATTAGCCCATAATGTTTATTTGGACCAATATATCTTGAATTTAAAATATAATCCAAATTATTTTATGGATTTAATTTAAGTAAAATTTATATACCTACAACATTATCCAAAAGTTTGAAGTTAAATATGCAAACTTCACATATTCAGCTAACAAAAGTTAGCAACATTACACTTAATCAGTTGACAAAAGTTATACAATATTCAACAGTTAAGCATCAACTAAGTAGGACCAACAGATGGGCGGGATGATAATGCCATCTCGCTCTTCATGCTCCTCCATTGCTCCTCTATAGAACGAAATCGATCGTGACTTTGTTGCCTCATAAGTGCAACCTCCTGCTCGACGCGTTGCTGCACCTCTTGCTCGACTCGTTGTTGCACCTCTTGTCGATGCGATGTTGTACCTTTTCCTCTAACCGTTATTGAAGAATCCTCTCTTGAGTAGCTCATGAAATAGGCATATCAGTAGGTTTATGAATAGGTAAAAAACATCATATTTGCATAAGTTCTGTAGTAATATATCGCATCTTCATAATACAACAACACTATCTGGTTTAAGGAGTGCATACATGAATTGCAATNAAGTACCAGATACTTAAAAAGGAACAAGGAAAGCAAACACTTAAAAAGGACCTTCAGCAACAAACTTTCACATTAAGGATAAAAACAGCTAAACATGCCAACAGAAGACAAAAAGAGAGGCTACATAATCATATAATATTATAATTAACTCTCCTTTGACAATTCCAATCGTATTCAACTATTGCACACAGTTAAACAAGTATTTTTTGAATACCCTTATATAAACGAGTTCATCCACTGAGGCTATTTCATTACAAGAACAAACAAATACAGAGAGGTCGACATAGCTGGTTGCATAAAAATACAGCAAAGGAGAAGATGCCAGATCTCTTTACAGAAACTTAGTAACTACTATCCAACTCTATGAATCCAATCAACAAATATCAAACAGAAAAAAGTTACATGCTCGAATTAGTATCTCCGTGTGTGTGTGTGAAAGATAGAGCGAGGGAGAACACAGACATAAATCATTGGTCAATTGTAGCTCTTAGTCTATTTTATCCAAAATACAATTATATATTATAACTGAACATATTAGTAGGCAATTACTCCACTAAAAGGTCAAAAGAAATACCAAGTCTCTAGTATGCTCCACTGTAGACCTAGAACCACCCAACTGAAATGATTGCCCGACCAGATGTGCATGAGCCACGAGTAGATCCAATAGAAACATCTGCAGCACCAGGCGTACTAGGAGTACCAGGAGTATTAGGAACTGATGAGCTGCTCTAGAAGGTATTACAAAATATAAGTAAAGGACATCATTAAAATTTCAAACTACCAAAAATTCTATAATAATACTAACTTAACTGACTGACCATATTTATGAAATACCTCATTCCATATCACATGTTCTAACATATAATTCAAAATAAGGTTCGGCCTTGAAAAATTCAAACCCATCAAAAAGTTCAAATTTTGTACTTCAAATGACACAAGTTTATTCATTATCTTCCTGTTGTTCCTCTTCCTCGTCGCTATCCTCCTCCTCCTCCTCCTCCTCTTCTTCTTCTTCTTCATCTTCTTCTTCTTGTTCCTCCTCCTCCTCCTCCTCCTCCTCCTCCTCCTCCTCTCCCTCCTCCGCTCCCTCCTCCCCTTCTGGTTCATTAGTTTCATTATCATTCACATCATCTATGTCAATGAATGAACCATTTGGATCAGCCAGCATATGGGGTGTTTCATCTACAACAACAATTCTATGCACTTGAGTAATCATCCTCTTGAAAAGCTGAATCAATGTGGTGTTCTGTTATTTCTGCAACCTCCACAACAGATCGTGCCTTTATCTTGCAAACAGCAAGCCAATCATTTATTGTCTTCTTTACAGTAGGTAGGAGCGTTCATGGTTCGGTTTGGATCGGTTTTTCCCTAAAAGGAAACCAAACCAAGTAAGTCGGTTTTTCAAATATTAGAACCAAACCAAACCAATTAAGTCGGTTTTTCTCGATTCGGTTTATGTCGAATTTTGTCGGTTTTTCGGTTTTTTTGGTGATTTATTGGTTTTTTCTTAAATATAAGACATACACTACCAAACACATATTCCGGCGACCACATTTTCAACGTAGCACTATCAAATCAATTGTCCTTTGAGAAATCTATTACATTTAACAAAAGAAAACTATCAATCAAACTAGAATGTAAAGTTAAAGAATTGTACTAAAAGTGCAAACGATTAACATTTACCATAAAAAATTTGAAACTTTGTATAAAAATATACATATATATAGGTGTAATAAAAAATTTGAAATAGCTACTCCTATAGTCGGTTTGGTTCGGTTTTTTTCCAATTAAAACCAAAACCAAACTAAATTTGATCGGTTTTTAAAATTCAAAGCCAAAACCAAATCAAACCAAAAAGTAACGATTTTTTTGGTCGGTTTGGTTTGGTTTTCGGTTTGGTTCGATTTTTCAGGTTTTTATGAACACACCTAACAGTAGGATACGTTGCATAGTACACCTGAGTAACTTGTACAGCCATAATAAATGGTTCATATCTGTTAAAGGTTCTTTTTTTGTTAACATCAACAAGATTGTATTGTGGATGTACTCTAGTACCATATTTTGGTGTAGGATCGAACCAAGAACACTTAAATAACACAATTCGCTTGATTGGTATTGCGGGGTACTCTAACCGCAAAATTTCTATCAATCGACCATAATAATCAATATCATGTGCACTATGGCTAGAACCCTTGATGCATACTCCACTATTCATCGCTGATTTACTTGAACCATATTTTCCTGTGTGAAACTTGTATCCATTGACAACATGTCCATTTAAGGACTTAACCTTATGCAACGGCCCCTTTGCAAGATCTTTAATAATTTGACTGGTAATATTTGATAAAGGATCGTGTGCCTATTGACATTAAGGTAATTAAGCATGTTAGGATTAAGAATATGTTTGTATTTTAAGGGAAGAAAGAGAATAGTTTAAACCTATTATTACTTACATATTTTTCAAACAAAGATGCAAACTCTGTTTCAAGTTTATTATCAATCTCGCTATCTTGAATATATGGTTGAGCTTCTCTCAAGGTATCTTCATAGATCCTATAAAGAAAGAAAACTAATTTATTTCACCAATATCAAATGTAAATGATATTGATATTTGAATCATTATTAAAAATACGTTAAGTATGGTTTCACTTCATCACAATTCAACAGAATATATGTACGAGCTGCTTGATATTCTTTATCATCTAACCGCCTGAATTTCTTTCGACCAAAAGATCGGCCAACATGTTTGAAAATAGAAAGCATTCCTGGATGATCATTTGCTCCGACCCCACAATGATCCGAATTTCGTGGCACTTTCCTATGCGTTGTCGAAACATGTGACTTGAAGTAATGCGCACAAAATGATGAAGCTTCTTCAACCAAATATGCATGCATATTGAGCCTTATACTTCAGATTTATTTTTGACATTTTTCTTTAGCTTATGAAGATACCTAAAAGAAATAAAATATATCAATATGTAATTAGTCATAAATTTATATATCTTACATCCTAAAATTAATTTTAGTTACCTCTCGTAGGGATACATCCAACGGCCTTGCACTGGACCCGCTAAACGCGTTTCATAAGCTAAATGAACAGCAAGATGTTCCATAGAGTCAAAGAAGCTTGGAGGAAAACCAAGTTCAACCTTACACATAGTATCAGGAACATTTTTTTCTAATTGTCTCATGTCTTCCTCTTTTATTGTAGTAGATGTGAGATTTTTGAAGAAAAGACTCAATTCTGTCAATGGTTGCCATACATTTGCTGGAAGTAGTTCTCGAAATGCAATGGGTATTAGCCGTTGCATAAATACATGACAATCATGACTCTTCATACCAAACATTTTAAGGTTGCACACATCGACACTTCTATTACCCATGTTAGACACATAGCCATCAGGAAATGTCAACTCTTGCAATCACTTAAAAAGCACTTATTTTGCATTATTCTCTAACATATAACAAGCTTTCGGATACTTTTTGGTACATTCATCTTGATGTAACTCTGGACGATGGCATAATTCTTTCACATCTGCTCTAGATTTGGCATTATTTTTTGTTTTTCCTTTGACATTCATCACGGTGTTAAAAATGTTATCAAACACAGTCTTCTCTATGTGCATTACATCAAGGTTATGCCTAATGAGATTTGTTTTCCAATAAGGCAAGTCCCAAAATATATTTTTTTTCTTCCAACAACATAAAGGATTCTTTGAAATTCTAGCATTTATCACTTCAGAACCAAGTTCTTTGACTTTCTTGAGTCCAAAACAGTTCAACTCATCAATGAGAGGTTGTAAGAAGATATCAATTTTCTGTTTAGGATTTTTTGGACCAGGTATAATCACTGATAAAAACATGTATTCATCTTTCATACACATTCCCGGTGGCAAATTATATGGTGTAATTATCACAGGCCAAGAAGAATATTGTTGTCCTGATTGACCAAACGGGTTAAACCCATCCGTGCACAAACCCAATCTGGCATTTCTTACTTCAGATGCAAAATGTGGATATGTCGCATCAAAATGTAGAGTCTGAGCAATGACGCATTACACCATCTTTTTCATGCTCAAAATGCCATCTCATATGTTTAGCCGTAGAATTAGATGCATACAACCTTTGAAGACGTGGAGTTAAAGGAAAATAATACATCTTCTTATAGGAAATATTAGTTTTTTGCTCGGTACGTCTAAGTTTTGATCTCTTAAACCGAGGATGGCTACAAAACTTGCAACTATCAAGTTCATTATCTTCGCGCCAATAAATCATACAACCATTGTTGCAACAATCAATCTTTTCTACTGGCAAGCCCAAGCCTCGCATTAGCTTTTTTTATCAGTCGACATCAATTCTGATAAAAGTTGACATAAGTCATCATAACACCTTTCAGAAAAATGATGTTCTGCCTTTAGATTCAACAGTCTAGCAACGGCAGACAACTGCGAATGTCCGTGTGGGTTTCCCACCCATACTTCCTGTTCTGATGCTTTGAGCATATTATAAAGATGTTGAGTTGTTGGATTCGGGTCCTCTTCTAAGTTTCGATCATAAGATGGCCCAGCAACATCAAAAACCATAGATTGAAATGAGTTATGAGATTGGGGATTATGAGTTTCTTGTTGTACAGTTTCACCAACTATTTCTTCTTGATTAACATTACATACTCCTGGATATGGAATATAACTTTCACCATGGTGATACCAAAAATAACAATTCGGTACAAAACCGTGTCTTCCAAGATGTACCATAACAGTAATTTCATCTAAGATATTTCTATTCCGGCATTTATGATGATTACAAGGACATCTTAGTTTTTCGCCATCCATGCATTGTGGATGACTTTTAGCAAAGCAACAAACTCCTCAACCCCAGCAATAAATCTAGGATTAATGAATCTATTTTCCAATCTAGCATACATCCACTCACGATTAGAATTCATATTCTACACTCTGACAAGACAATAATAAAACATATGTTATAACTTACATGATGATAATTAAACCATAAGAGCTTACATAAGACTGTAGAATCGAGCACAAAACTTAAAATATAAATTCAAATAAATATTTACACGTACAGGCAAAGAGAGTTAAGATAGATGTTGCAATGAAAGACAATAATTTTTATTTGCTTTGCTATGTGAAATACTACCAAGAGTATAAAGTTTTAAGAAACTGCTAAAGCTTCTTCGGTTACCCACAATTAAAGCCCTTATCTTTATGCTTTTGTAGATATTTGAATACTTGCAATACAGTTCTTTCTTTGTATATATACACCAAAAATTACAAATAAAAAATCTGCCATATCTTAAAACCCAAGCTTAAAAACAGTAAAGACTTAATTTATTTTTTTATTTTACTAGTTAAGAAACTAACACATGTAGGTTTTTCACTTCACAATTTATCTATTCTGGCACTTTTGATGAAGACCCACTAAAAAATTTCTATAAATTTCAAATATTTAGAGTTGGGATAAAATAAAATTGAATAAAATAAATAAATAATTAAATGCATGGCATGCAATAGTTTTTTTAGTTCACCTTGAAGATTTTTGAGCTTTAGTTGAAGGATCCAATAGAAAGGCAGAGAAAAACTAAGAAGGAATGATGCTGTTCACTTCAACAAACTGCTTTTTTGAGCAAAGCCTAACTGGGAATGGAGCAAATCAAAGCTGAAACAGATTGAAATAAAAAGGAATAAAAAATTAGCCCAAAAATTACTAGATTTATGAACAAAGAGAATGATAAAGAAGGAAACCTGAAAAGAATGAGGGAGTCAAATAGCTTGTAGTGAAGCTTGTTGAGGATGGTGATGGACAAGGTATTGAAGAATCGATGGTTGAAGGTGAAGGGGAAAAGAGACCTCTGTGAATTTGGGGGGAAAGAAAATAAGGGTTTTGGACTATTATTTGATGTAAGGGGGGAAATACGGGTGGGAAAACTAAAAAGTAGTCCAAAATTTTCTAAAACAAGTGCTACACACATGGGTCAAAACTATTACCTATTTTAAGCTTTTTAAATTTTGTGACGGATTTAGATGTATGTCACAAATTGTGATGCATTCGGCCGTCACAAAAGAATAATTTGTATTAGTTATTTATTTTAAATAATATTGTGACAATTTTGTGACGGAATTTCGTCAGATTATTTTGCCGCCATAATTTCGTGGCAATTTATTTTTGCTATCTCTAAGTTCCGTCACAACTTTGTTACAAATCCGTCACAAATATAATTTTTGTAAAATATTATATTTTTTCAGCAAATTTTAGGCTATGTAAGGATGATCCATCACAAATCCGATAAAATTCCTTCACAATTTTGTGAACAACTTGTCTGTCACAAAATCTCCGTCACAATTTTGACTATTTTTTGTAGTGTTTGTGAATAAATAAAGTTTCTAGCTGGAAATGGCCTCAATTGAGGTGTTCACCTGATCATTGAGGACAACTTAAAGGGACGCATTATGTATTTCGCCTTAACTATTTTGTTCATGGATTCTTGAAAAGGAAAAAGACAAGGAAAATAATGCTTCTAGACTTTGAAGTGAAACATGCAACATGTTATCAATCTGTATTGCTGTAAGTAAATAAAACATTAATCTTTCTGAAAATAAAACAGAAAGTTAGTAGAAACAATTCTGAAAAATAATATTCGAACTTCAAAATAATTTTTGAAACGTTGAAGGAACAAATCGAGCCCACTGAATACACAGTGTGTCCTTAAGGAAATTATTCCCCTCAAGTACCCGAGGTTATGGAATATATCCTCCCAGTATAGAACGATTTAACTCACCGGAGTGTTGGTACCAAAAACGCCGATGATCAGCGAACCACTCGATGGCAGCAAAACACACTGGAATTTTAGTGCAGAAGAAGAAGAAGATAATCAGAAAATTTCGTAAGTAAATATTCTGGGATTTGAAGGTCTATTTATAGCCAACTTGGTGATGTTTCTGAAGAGGTTTGCAACCTTTCAGAATAGTCATGACTGTTGGAACAGGTGTGACCCTCTGAAGAGGTTTGCAACCTTTCAGAACTGTCATGGCTGTTGGAACAGGTGTGACCCTCTGAAGAGGTTTGCAACTTTTCAGAATAGTCATGACTGTTGGAACAGGTGTGACACGGTTTCAGAACAGCCATGGTTGTTGGAAATTTTTGCGAGAAATTTAAAACGAATTTAAATTAATCCGGGAAAGAAAAACGGGCTAGGCCGGGCCGGATCGCGGGTCATCCCTCCATTTCTTTTCCCACTATTTTCCATTCACACCTCTTTTGTTATTATTTATTAAATAACAAACCCAACACAACATAAGAAAGGAGCCAAAACAGGGGGAAATTATTAAAAGGAAGCCAAAATGTTAATTAGCTAATAGATTATTCTACTAATCTTCAAATGATCAGGTTATGTAGGTAAAAGTATAATAATTTAGCAGCTACTTACTTCTGAAAATGTGAGTGCATATTTGCCAAGGATACGCCACAACGGATTTTTAGGGGGAAATAAATTTTGACATAGCCAAAAAAAAATAGTGTAATGTGCTTCAATGATCAGACAAGTTGTTATGCACTTTTGTAGAGAAGTGCAATTACCATGGAAGAAGAAACAAAGATGAAATACAAAAAGGAGTAATAATTGAGAAAATTTCATTACTTGCTGCATTATTTATAGGTAGATGAACAGTTATCCATCTTTAGCCATTTTAATGTAATAATATATCAGTGAAAGATTTCTTTTCTTTTCTCAAGGACAAAATAGTATTTCAGATTTTAAAGGATATTGTCGTAATTCAATTTTTGAAGATAGGAATCCTATAAAATATGATGATTTTTATGGAACAAAAGCTCTCAGGTTTTATGTACTGTTCCATAACTCACTCCTGTCCAGTTTAAGAAATTTGAGTAGGTCAAGGTTGGAGTTAGCCAAATATCAAACATCTGTGCAGTCCTCATCGGGTGACATGTTTTTCATTTTATAGAAGCTATAGTTAGTTAATGAGAATTATGTCAGTGATTTCAGCATTGTAGTCCATTCGTATGTGTTTCATACACACTCAATGCTTTAATAAAAGAGTATTGAGCGAGAAGATGGCAGTTGAGAGGGTCTACCACCAATTAACAGTTTGTTCAGCTGGAACCAACCATTTATACATAATAGCAAAAGAAGTTCGCACAATAGGAAAATGAAAATGATAATTAGAATTTGAAGAACATCAGCCAGGGTCATTTTCAACTGGACGCTTCATCAAAAATAATACTCCTATGTATACTAAAATTATTTTTTGTGCCTGCTTTATTTTTTTATTGCACAAGAATCAGAAAACAAAATAAAAAGAGATAAAGATAGCAGCATAGCCTGATATAATTGTCTTTGCAATCAAAACAAATTATTTTTCTTGTATATATTTTGCAGTTTTCTTTATTTTACTTTATAGTTTATTTTCTTTGCATAAATTCAATAGAAATTACATTGAATTTTATTTTACTCCAGAAGGTAATTTTAGTTCTCTCTTTCATAAAATTTGCAAAGACTTGAAAGTATAATTGTTTGAAATTATTTGTCATTTGTTAGTTTAATTTAATTTGGTTTCTGTTGGAATTTTTTCGTTGTTTTTATATTTTTTTGTGTGTGTATTGTTTGACTTAAAAGGTTAACGAACAGTGTTTAAGCAAATCAATCAAATGTATGAAAAGGGGTAAATCGTAATCAAAGATAATTGACACTAGAGTATGAGTAATCCTTTGTGGTTTGGTGATTCGGAGCAGTTAAAGGACAAAATTGCGTGATAATGTTACAAAGATCAGAGGTATCCATTTTTCAGAGAAAGAGAGAGAGAAGTAGAGACAGAGAGATAGAGAGAGTAAGTAGAAATGTTATTGATCAAAGATCCTCCCCCTTTACACAGTTGGGAACCCCCCTTATATAGCGGAGGGATTTTTCCTTTTTCCCTATTTACGATATAATGATAAAATATATAAACTAAAAATAAAGTGCACATTACAGAGGGGCCGACGTGATTACATGGTCGTCCCTCCGCTGGCTGGGTCAATATCAACGTTCGAGGAGATGGCGGACAAATTCGCTACTGCCCATGCGGGAGCAAAGAAGGCCGAAGCAAGGGTTAACGACATATTTGCAATCAGGCAAACGACAGGCGAAGGGCTCAGGGACTTCCTGGCACGATTCAACAGAGTGAGAATGAGCCTGCCTAACGTATCGGAGGGAATGGCAGTTGCCGCCTTCCAAAACGGTTTGAGCAGGGACGGGTCGAAAGCAACCAAGAAACTACTCAGCCGACTTATGAAGTATCCCCCCACAACGCCTACTGTGCAGAGGTAAGGGCAGACGAGGACGATCTTAACGGTCCGACCCAGCGGCTAACGTCAGTACAGACGGAAACCAGGAGAGATCGACGCAACGACGGGCGACGGGACCCACTCCCACGGTTTAACAGAGAAAGGCATCAGCCCTACGTTAGAGCCCCTAACCCGCCTCCTCCGAGACATCAGGACGCCTTGCAACGGCATACTGCTACGCTCCGAAATTTGTCCGCCATCTCCTCGAACGTTGATATTGACCCAGCCAGCGGAGGGACGACCATGTAATCACGTCGGCCCATCTGTAACGTGCACTTTATCTTTAGTTTATATATTTTATCTTTATATCGTAAATAGGGAAAAAGGGAAAATCCCTCCGCTATATAAGGGGGGTTCCCAACTGTGTAAAGGGGGAGGATCTTTGATCAATAACATT
>NW_017679833.1:14884-15471 GCF_001879085.1 Nicotiana attenuata | reverse complement strand
GGTGCACATGTATTAACAGAATTAAAGCATGATTAATACTAATTCACAAAAACAAATTCGTTATGGTAAGAGCCTAAAATATCCACAGTAGAGTCGCCATGCTGTTGCGCCCCCTCTTTCCTCGCGGAGTCCGGGTTTCGACATCTCTTTTGGGACAACTCATTTCCTTTTGGGAATTGGGTATTTGAATTTTGAAGAGTCGCCACCTAATGGTTTAAGGTGCGTTAGGTCACCTAATTAAATTCGAATTAAGGATAAAAAATGGAAGAATTTGGGTGAAAGTTCATTGACCAAACTATTGGGTTTTGAGGGGGCATTCGACCTCTGATTTTTGAGATTTTTATATGGTTAGACTCGTGAGAGTACGAGGTTTCTGAAAATGTAAAAATTATTCGGTTCCGAGACATTGGCCTGAGGGGCGTTTTGGTCATTTCACCTATTTTCGCGCCTTAGCTTTAATTTCAATAGTGGAATCAGTTGTTTGCAATATTATTTACGATTTGTAATTGAATTGAATAGATTTGGGCCATTTGGAGTCGGATACTCGTGGCAAGGGCATCGTTCCCTAGTTGATTTCGCACCGGTTC
>NW_017679833.1:10003-10708 GCF_001879085.1 Nicotiana attenuata | reverse complement strand
GCGGTGCATTATGTGACCGCAAATCGGGTATGCGGACCGCATTTCCGCCGCAAACCCAAACAGTAGGATCAGGTTTTTGGAGCACTTTTACGGTCCATTCTGCGGACCACATTTCGTCTCTGCGACCGCAAAGTGCGACCGCATACCTGACTCGGGTTCCTATTTTCTAAATTTTAAACCCGATCCCCTTTTTAATAAAACACCCCAACCCTCATTTTAACGTTTTTTCTGAACAAAATAAGAGAGAGGGAAGAGAGGGTTCTTGAGAGAGAAAGTTCATCTTCATCAATTTGATTCTTCAAAACCATCTGGGCTGGGAAATTTCAAAGTAATTGTCTTCATCCCCATTCTTACAGGTAAAATCCCCAACCCTTTTTCACTGATTTTCAGGTTTAAACATAAAGGGGGAATCTCATGCATTGATTCTTGAAAATAAAGGATAAAAACGTACATGCATGTCTTTTAAAACCTAAAACCTAGTAAGGGGAAATTGGGTAGAAGTAAAGGTTTGCAAAAGAAGGATTGATAACCTAAATAGGTTCGGGTGGAAATTGTGAACTTCAATTCTAAGATATATGTGTTAACTTGTGAACTAGATTGACGTTGCTAGACTGTTTGGTGAATTGAAAGTAGAAGTTAAAAGGGAATTTGGCTCCAGGTATGTATGGCTATCTTTGACCTTTGTAAAGTCACTTTGTTTGGTGT